>NC_091431.1:17595693-17768193 GCF_032191515.1 Phaenicophaeus curvirostris
AACTGAAATCTGCATCAGGGGGGCTTAGCACTCAAAGCCACAGAAATGAGAAGGTCATTTAGGTTCCTTGGAAAACTGCCAGGATTGAACAGTGGCTGAAGGCTGTTGAGTAGTTTGCTAGATGGAAGAAACCAAGTAATCCAGCTGTAGGACAAATAAATTTAAGCTCTTCCATCTCCAGAGAAAATATCTCTCCCCTTGCTATCATTACTTAAATATTAATAACCACTAAGCGTATCCCACTTTATGACTACTACTACAGTTATTCTCTGATCTCATTGAGGATTAATATTGAATAAGATTAGTAGCCCAAGAACTTTAACCAGAAAAAAAAAAAAGAATATCATGATGCTATAAAGTCTCTGTTGTGTTTTCATGCTATGTGTGGCCCACTCTGAGATTTGATCCTGGTCGTATACTTATGACATCCCCACACATCACCATCAATGCACCTACTAAGCCTCTGCTCTCCCTGAAGGCAAAGTAAGGAGTAAGCCTTGGAGCAAGGCCAGCACCATGTGGTCCATGCTGACCTGCCCTAAGAATACACAATGGTGAAGCAGTTTTCCATCTTCCAAATTCCCCCTCAGGCACTTCCATGATGTTCATTATTGTATTTGAAAACCTTTGTTCCCATCATTTGTTCTTCACCACACTAATATTTCCAGGAATGAACCAATTAAAATTAAGGGAAGACTTCAGCATGAGAAACAGCATGAGAAACAGTTTAAGGACTGACAAGAGAAGGCAAAAAAACCCTTTCCCAATTGTGTTTCCATAATGGGGTGTCAACTGATTATCCTTTGTCGAGTGGTGCTATGACTTCACCTTGTAAGTTGTGTATGGCTATTCTTACATATTTTACAGACCCATCAGTCACAATGAGAAAATTCCTGAGAGGGTGTTTTAATAGCACCATGTCTCTGAAGTCAAACTTTTTCAGGAATGCCACTGACAGATGTCAGCATCACTGTTCCTCAGAAAGGAAAATCATGGAACTGTCCATGAATGGGTGCCATTAGCCAACACGTTTGCTCAATAAAAAATGCTCTATAGGCTGTACTACAGGTCACTAATTTTTCAAAGCATTTCCTCCTTTAGCTTGATAAATACAGTATTCCTACACAGTGTGTTTCCTGAATGAAAATCAGCAGTACTTGACAGCAGCAGTTTTAGAAGAAAGGCTGTAGATTTATTTTTAAATTCGAGGAACTTTAATGTTGAATATTTAATGCTGAATATTTCTTTTTTTAATCTAAAATGTTATATAGCAATTTTATCCCCCCTCACAAAAGCTAGAATGCAAAATGATCAGTCTGCTTGTCAGTGTGGGACAATTTTTTAAAATGCATTTGTCTTTCTTGGTTTAAATTAGTTCACAAGCTAACTCACACGAGCTACAGAGACATGTCAGAAGGGAGACAGCAACAGTATAAAAAAGCCAACAAAAACATTTCTTCAAAAGAATTTTACATCACTTTCAGATAATAGGGAAACATCCTGTCCTACAACTATCGAGTTGTAGATAGATGCAGATCTAGATATTGAAGGAAAAGTCACAGGAATTTTCTAGGGATTTTTTTGTTTGTTTGTTCGTTGGGTTATTTTTGTTGTTGTTTGTTTTATAACCTTCTTTCACATTAGTAGCATCCCATGAATCTTAGCAAAAATATCTTGAAAAGCTGGTATTGCAAGGCATTAAAGCTCTAACCAAATCCTTCTGAAAATATCTATATACACTAGGCTATTCCTGATTTCAGTAACTGGGCTTTCCACTCTTGGACAGAAACCAAAGGGGCTGAAAACAGCTGCTAAAAGGCTCCACTGAATAACTATTTGTATTTAAATTTCTCTGGGGGTAAGAATATTCACAGCTTAGCTGTAGTAGGACTAAAAATTTTGATAGTCATCAGAGGGGACAATACTGAAGAGAAATAAAAATGTGTGACTGGGTTTGTTTTATGCTTTTTCGTTTAGGCCAAAATGGCCATCCATGTTTGTGTCTCCTTGTGAAGGAAGGCTCCACCTTATCTGGGACAGCATTACAGAAGGCATCCTCACCTTGAGGTGTCAGCAAGGATATAAGGAAGCGAGAAAATACTGGTTGGACTCAATTTAGTGACCCCTCCTACCTCGGCATAGGAGGACAGGTATAACTGAGAAGTGGGGAAAGAAGCACCTAGCAACAGTTTCATCCAACACAAATGTCAGCCTTTGCCTCACAAAACAGGAGCTACAGAGGAGCTAGGGCTGTGACAATTCATTCCCAGCCCCTTGTATAAGGGTTATCTTTTTCACTTGAGTAACCATGCTAGTGCCAGGGATTGTAACTTAAAAGGTCTGTATATGTCTGTAAATAAAAATATTTCCAGGATAGATTGTGGGGTGGGGCTGCTCAAACATCACCTCTTGCTTCAGGTTTTCCCTGTACTGACAACCTGGCTTTTGATTTTATTATGGCATCTTTTAGTTAGTCAAACCAAAGAAGGACTGAGGCACATGAATAGTCCTCTGGGAGCCAGTATACCTATGCTTAAAATTAAGCATAAGTTTAAGTACTTTTTTCTGAATAAAGGTGCATATTTGGAATGTTTTAAAAAGCCTTATTAAATTATTCACCACCATTAGTGACAGGACTTGAAAGATCTTCTTGGGCTTGTCCATAATGTACAGGAAAGCCTTAATGTTTCTGGTATGCGTTTGTGCTGAAGCATTTGAGGTGATAATCTCATTCCATCCAGCAGTTAAACATTATTGTGTGTGTCAAAACAAAATTGTAATCCTGGGAGTGGTTGTCATGTAAAAATGCCATGTTAAAGGGAAACTACAGTGATTAGCTTCTAATACTTCAGCTAGCTCAATGAATATTTGCTTAGAAAAACATTATGTAAAAAATTTAGTAACTGGCCTACAAAAAGATGCAAGAAATTATGTAGTTCTGAGCTCTTCCAGGTTTTTATTTCAGGATTCTTGCTATACATTTGTAAATAACACAATGGGTTACATTTTAGAAATCTGTGCAGCAATTCTTATCCTGCAGTGCTTCAAAAATCTCATGAATATAGGATAATCACTGCACTTACTGCTGAAATTTGCCACTTCTTTTTGCCTGGCACTAGAAATGTTTCTCTTTTTTTTTGCAGAAATGTCACTTGGTTATAAAAGGCAATAGTGGTTCTACCTTTTTGCTCCATCTTGGGACATTTATTCTGTATTGAGTTCAAAGAATCACTAAACTAATAAATGAGGCATTTTCTGAAGTGCTTGAGGATATCGTACGAATGTTTCCCATCCTATCCATGTGCTGAAAAAGCCCAAATGTGGGAAATCATGAAGTCTCATGAATCCCTAACCTGAGCTGTTCAGCAGTCAGAATTAAAATTGATAACAACCTTTCAGTCACAAAAACAGTTTCTTTTCCTACGTACCAAAAGGAAATGGCTAATATAATTAAATTAAGCTGGGAACTTGGTGTAGAGGGTTAAAAATCTGTAGATATGTTCACCATCTTAAATGTGGATGTTGATATCTACTTTGCAAAGTACAAGCTTACTGTTCTTTCTCTATATTGTGATATTACCTTAAAATTACATTATGTTAATATTTAATTCTGGCATATGAAGTATGTGCTAATTTATCAGTAGGAAAGTATTGGGATTGAAATACCCATGGTCTGAAGAGCTGGTAGATATAAAGGCTAAACCTCCTAACTGCCCATGAAAGGCAGACTGGCTATTTGCCTCACAAATTCATAGAATCATAGAATCAGCAGTTTGGAAAAGACCCATCGGATCATTGAGTCCAACCATTCCTATCAAACACTAAACAATGTCCCTCAGCACCTCATCCATCCATCCATCCCTTACACACCACTCTGGGCAGCCTGTTCCAGTGCTCAATGACCCTTCCTGTGAAAAATTTTTCCTAATGTCCAGCCTAAACCTCCCCTGGCGGAGCTTGAGGCCATTTCCTCTTGTCCTGTCCCCTGTCACTTGGGAGAAGAGGCCAGCTCCCTCCTCTCTACAAACTCCTTTCAGGTAGTTGTAGAGAGCAATGAGGTCTCCCCTCAGCATCCTCTTCTCCAGGCTAAAAAAACCCAGCTCTCTTAGCCGTTCCTCATAAGGCTTAACAGCAGAGAGTTCTTCAGTGATGATATCTTCTAATTAATGTCAGAAAATGATGTCCACATAATTACTCAAATATTCAAAATACTACAGCTATAGCCTGTTTAAAACTAGACGGAAATTCATATGATTGCTATATGGGAATGGAAAAGTGATACTGAAAAGAGGCACAGTAAGAGGAAGAATTGCTATGCATAAGGTTCAGACAAGTTAACTTCACCTGGGATAAAAATTGGGATCCTTTTAACCCACCTTAGGTAAAGCATCTGACAGGTAATGGAGATGGATAACTACATCTCATAAATCTGGCACTTAAATGCTGCTACTTATGACTACAACTGACAGTAAGATTTAGTTTTGCGTATCATCCCCCAGTGGCTAAATAATTACCAGTTCAGTTCATCTTCATTACAACTGCTATTGTCCACTCTGCCCTTTGTAAATCAGTTTGAAATAGGAACATGTTTTCAGATGGATTTTTAGGGTTATATTTACAACAGTAAAATCTGGTTCTTCACGTCTGTTTTGTAGACAACATCATAATCTCCTCACTGTTCTGAAAGTCTCAAGGGATTTTCAGAGTAGAGTGGTGGGCAGGGGGTTAAAACAGTAGTGAATTAGGGGTGCTATAATGTTGATTTGAATTTTTATTTTTCCTTTGAAAGAACACCTAACAGCAGTGTCACATACATATTTACATAAAACATGAAAAAATCTTATATTCTTTTTCTTTCTTAAGCACAGATACATGCTGAATTTCAATGCCTATAAATTGCTAACACGTTCAGCACTAGCTAGAAGAAAGTATTGTATGTCAACAGGCTTAAACAAAGTACATCAATCCAGGCTTGTAGCATATTTTAGTATGGTATTGTGGATCTTTAGATGTGACAGGTGACAAAATGCATAGTGATACTCATGTAATCTCAAGAACTATTTCCAAAAGTATATTATTACTGGTATCCTCAAACAGATCAAAACGTAGATTTCCAGAACTGAATGATGTGCAAGATATACTGTTATAAGACATGAGAAAAAGGTAGTATTTTCTCAGTCCCAATGACCTATAAAAAGCTCTTTTGCACATACAGCCTGAATCAACACTTTATGCTTTGAAATAAATACGTGAGGTAGCCTGTAAACATAAGACAACAAAAGAATAAATGTGCCAATATCAGCTGAAGCATTTGGCTCTACTTTGTTGCTGGAGATACACGTATAGGTGCCTACACACACAGACACAGACACACACACACACAATTTTTCACGCCTATAACTGGCATAGGCATGACAATTCCTTTCAGCATAGTTCTGCCAAATATTGAAAGGCTATTGTACTTCATAAAAAAATTGATATTCTAGTAATTGATGTTGATTGGGGCATTCTTATAAGAATATGAACATCATGATGAGTGATATCTGGGAAGAGATTTTATGCCTACCTGCTACAATACTTCTTGTAATAGCACACATCTTGGAATTTGTGTTAGAAAAAAAGCTATTTCATGCACATCATATGTCTTCCAAGTGAAAAAGCATCTTTGCCTATAGAAATCAAGGTGTTCCTGAATCACAGTTCCATGTAGCTTTCAGCTATGTTGTGGCCAAGTTCGTGAGCAAGTCCAAGAGACTTAATTTTCCATGTCTACATTGATGAGTCTAGGAGTAGGGCCAGTGCAAGGCGTTTGCCCTCTTACTTTACCCTCTCTCCTTTTTCAAGCCACACTCATGTTGTACCCATGGCTGCTATACAACTTAATATTGGTATAACCTGCCTCCATTCCGATTACCCAAACTTATGCATTGGATTAAGTTTTGCTCCTGGGCAGGGGCTGATTGTCACATCACTTGAAGCCATCCCTTTCACCATCTTTTCATCTTACCCCCTCTTCCAGAGGGTGACACAACCACTTTCTTAGTCTTGTTCTGAGATAGGTGGCATTCTGGTTTTGACCAGACGTGCAATTAGACTGGCTCAGAAATTAATTCACACATTTTCTATATGAAGAATAACATTCTACAGAAAACACACCTCAGTTGTTATCATTCTAGAAAGTTGATAGGTACAAATACAATTTAAAAAATTAATGAAATCCAGTGGAAAATTACTAAAGTTGTGTGGCTTCTAGTTTTACCAAAACCACTTATGACTTCCAAGTAACTTCCTCTTTTAAAAAAGAAGAAACTGACAAAAATCTACCTTGCCTGTGTGCTGTCACTAATTTCCTATGATGACTTCACCACTAGACAGAAAGGCCGCTATGCCAAAATGAGATCCCACTCATCTGAATTAAGAGTGGGCTTATGGAGTTCAAATACCACATTAAATATTAATGAGAATATAAGAATTGGGCATTTAGAGCTTCTTGACCCCTTCAGTTATCTCCATTTGTACTTACACTATAGGTCTCTCCAGCAGGGTCTAGACAGATTCTCCCATTCAATTTAGCTCTTGTGGAATATTGCTTCCTTTGAATATGTTTATCCTTCTAGAGAACTTGTATGCTTAATTTAAGCAATACTTATCTCCTTGTTTAAATCATAGGAGAATAAGAAAAAAAGCATGAACGTTTTTCCATTTCTCCACTTCTGCAAATTATTTCCCCTTCTACAATATGTAGCTAGAGCAATTGGACAAGAATATAACTGTAACTTAAAAAGAAATTGTGCAAAATCTAGCTCTCTCTGATGTCATTTGCACATGGGAGAACTATATGAGTTTAGAGTCTAATTTATGTACATTTCACCAGTATTCAAGGAGCAATTCTGTGGGCATATAATTGTTTAAGAATGAGGAAAAAATGTGGGTGTTTCTTATAGTACTACTCCATGCAGTTTTAACAAACATATTAAAACCGCAAGGCTCAGTAAAACCGCAAGCTTATTTGTCAAGGAAATGAATGGGAAAGCCTTTTAGTTTATACAGTTCTGAAAATAGGATTTATTTACACACTCCATGGAAACTGTATCCTCTAAAACTGCATCCTAACTACAAATATGCACACATCTATTCAGGATCTTGCCAAAGAGACTAAAATGACATTAAAAAGAGTGAAAGAATGCTAAGCTTGTAAAGTCAAACATTCAAAATTTAGTAAATGCCTGAATTCAAATTGCCTAGGCAACCTTGCTTCTGACAACATGTGATGATAAATTTCATCACAGTCTTATCACTACATCTGACCCCTCCTGTGGTTTCTTTGATTTTGCTCCCACAGGTGCAAAACCCTCTGATTTCTACTTGATGAGAACTTCTTTGGGTAAGGGCCAGAGCCTAGGGTTGGTGCACTGGTTGGTACTTATTCTGTATTCCTACTTGGCCCATCACAGTTGGCCAACATAGTCTTATGCGTGTTGGACTCCATCCGCGCCATCTCAGTCATTTTTCTTATAGTTCTACTGTTTTACTGTATGGTCTATGTTTGGGGATTTTTTTTGTGAGGAACAAAGTATACTCATAGTTACATCCATTCTCTCACTTGTGAATGGAGATGGATTATTTAGCTGTGGTTTCTAAGAGCATCTTCAGCTGTGGACATCTGGGCTAGCACTTCTTTCTCCCTGCCCACTCTCAGACATTCTGTACATGCCTTTACACTCTCATGATTCTTCCAACCTCCCTTCTCCATCCCCCAGGCAAAGCACCTCCTGATGAAGGTCCTCAGGAAGCCCATCATGCTGAAAGCCTTAGATGGCTTGGAGAGGCAAAGAGGAGTCTCCATACCTCAGATACATCCTAACTCCTTGCATCCAGGAATCAGTAGGAAATTAGCTCTTCTGTGCATGCACATGCAACAAAACTTTGGGGTAATGTAAATTTCCAGAGACATCCTAATGGCAACTCCAGTTCCTCAAGTTGATCTATCATATCTTCCTCAAACCTTTTGCCTCACTGGGTTAGTAAAATGGATTGTGTTCAATGGATGGGTAACTACGTAATATTTCATTTATTTTTCTCATTCTAGTCTTTGCTTTAGTTCTTATTTATTGCAAAGGATAGAAAACCTGTGCTGATTATGAAGATATTAATTTGTTTAATGTCCTCTGGAGCACTGTCAGAGCAGTCTCTGAGTGAATCCCAGATATTGATGAATAATATACACTAAAATTATGCACATACAAATTATACAGGCCATACAAAAATTAAATATCCTCTATTATTTTCAGTTGACTGTACTCATACTCTATGTGGATTAGTTGGATGTACGTTCTCATCAAAATAAAATATGTGTTTGTAACAGAGCATACCTGTTCCAGATAAAATATTCAAAGAATTTAGCTGCCAACTTGCCAGATAAGTACTAAATTTGAACCATAACTAATTTTTATTACTTTCATTACTTTTTAATATAGTTTTAAAGTTGTCCTAATTTAAGCAAATATGCATGGACACTCATGTATGTTCCTAAACACACATTTCTGATACCTGACAAATTTCAATTGACCCTTCAATCAAAGGGTTGAGTGTATTTTTCATATGACATTATCAAGCCCATGTACAAAGCAACAGCAGCCCAAACCAAGAAATCTTCCTAAATGCAAAATTTTAGACAAACGAAACAAATAGAATGGATAAAAATTGAAGTTCTCATATTCAGTGTTTGCCACAAAGAACAACGGACACGTATTTTTCCTGTGATCCCTTGCAAGACTCAGAGCAACTGATGCTCTGTCCAGAGGAGAAAATTATTCTCATACACGTCATGTGCATTTGTTTAACAAAGAGCACAAGCCATTAGACATTTTATGTGTGTATTACTTAATCTTACTTAATCTTTTTATGATTCTGGCAGCAAATAACTTGCTAAGTAACAGGGAAAACACACAGAACCCAGGTGCCAGGTATCTCTTGTCAAATATTGACTTTTTAATTATGAAAATTATACCTTCACCTTCTCCCAGGAGAGCAAATAAGAAAACTAAATCCCAGTGTCAGGAACAGTAGGGCCCAACCTATTTTGACATAAATTTCCTGTTGTATGTGTATGCTGTTTCTGCACTGTGCCTAGACATTTAATCCACTTAGAGCTGACTGTAAGCTTGCTCAGCCTCTGCTGAGGGTGAAGCCACTTTTCACATCATGGTAGAAACAGTAACCATGAACTGTGGTCTGGAAACACCCCCACTCCAAAAGCTACAGAGTAGGAGGCATCTCTGTTTGGCAGTAGCTTAAGAAGGAGAGCGTTTCCTGCCCTTGGGATGTACTCTGCTTCCTATCCCAAGTGATTCTCCTCCTTGACTTCCAATCCTGACCCTTGTTTTTTCAGTGGAAGTTTTACTGAAGGTTGTGTGAGGAGATGCTCTGCACCCTTGGGCCTTGAGTGAGAACTCCCCTGACCATCTTTCCTCCACCCTTGCTCATCTATGAACCAACTTTCCCAGCTTGCTTCCACCCAAAATCAATATACCTTGCGTAATGGAACAATCTGGTCCCTTGAGATAGCTCTGCAACTCAGAGTAGCAACCAAGGTTGTAGGGTCGAGGAAACAACCCTTTTGAAGAGGAGAGGGCTTCCAGTTCTATAAGAACCCTTTGGCAGCAAAACCCCTTTCCCTGAAAGCTAAGACAAATCTAGCCTGCTCCAGGGTTAAAGGCCACCAGAATGTCACATGTATATACCCTTAGTAAGTCTGCGGATGACACTAAGCTGGGAGAAATTGTCGATCTACTTGAGGGTAGGGAGGCTCTGCAAAGGGATCTGAAGAGGCTGGATTGATGGGCTAAAGCCAACGGGCTGAGGTTCAGCAAGGCCAAGTGAGGAGTGCTGCACTTGGGGCACAATGATGCTGTGCAGCACTACAGGCTTGGGGAAGAGTGGCTGACAGAGAATGATCAGGGGGTGTTGGTTGACAGCCAACCAAACATAAGCCAGCAGTGTGCCCAGGTGGCCAAGAAGCCCAGTAGCATCTTGGCTTGTATCATAAACAACGTTGCCAGCAGGACCAGGGAAGTGGCTGTGACCCTGTACTCAATAATGGTGAGGCTGCACCTTGAATCCTGTGCTCAGTTTTGGGCTCTTCACTACAAGAAAGACATTGAGGTCCTGAAGTGCATCCAGAAAAGGGCAATGAAGCTGAAGAAGGGACTAGAGAACAAGTCTTATGAGGAACAGCAGAGGGAACTGTGGTTGTTTAGTCTAGAGAAGAGGAGGCTGAGTGGATACCTTATCACTGTCTACAGCTACCGAAGAGGAGGTTGTAGAGAGGTAGTGGTTGGTCTCCTCGCCCAAGTAACAGGCTGATAGGATGAGATGGAATGGCCTCAAGCAGCATCAGGGGAGGTTCAGATTGGACATTAGGAAAAACTTCTTCACAGAAAGGGTTCACAAGCACTGGAACAAGCTGCCCAGGGAGGCACCATTCCTGGAGGTATTTAAATGATGGGTAGATGAAGTGCTTAGTGATATGATTTAGTAGTGGACAAGTATGGTTAGACGTGATGATATCAAAGGTCTTTTCCAACCTAGGCATTCTATGATTTTATGACCTTACCAGTTAGGCTGTGGATAATAGTAGTTAAATTACTTTAGAGAAGAATAGATCCATGTATGCCTACTAATTGCAGTGCTTCAAAATGATGAAAACAGTGAGGACATGGTAATTTTGGGCAGAATCTGTATAGGTTCTGCTCTTACACAGGCCAAGTAATTCAAGACTTATGAACATTCAACACTGTTCATGTTGGGCTTTCTTATCCCTGAGTCCCAGCACTGAATACACTGATTCTTTTTATCGTGCAGCCTGTGCTCTGAAATGAAATAGTTCTCATGTACAAACATAATTTTAATTCAAGTTGGTTTCTTGTGATAATCTATGGACAATATTCATCAGACGATGGTTTCATCCATTATCTATTTCTGTCTATGGGAGGCAGTGAAATACACATAAAAAGTATGCAAAATTTGTTTTGAATGATTGAATCTAAAAAGGGGGGAATTGCTAAGAACAGACATCTTTTTAATCATGGTTTTCACTGAAATGTATCTGTTCAAACTCCCTAGGCCTGATGTCTTCCCAGTTGGTGGTGAATTTTTTTAGTATTGATCTGAATTCAACAGAGCTAATTTCATTAAGACATTTAGAATTTTCTTTTCCTTGAATTATTTAAATACTCTTGATATCAAAATATGCCAAAAATAAAACTGGGAAGAAAAAAATAGGAAGAAATTTAAAAACTGTCGAGAAGATGTTTTATGGAAATCACCTAGATATACCTTTTAAGTATAATTATTTTATTTTTATTACCATACATCATATTTATTTAGACATTCCAGGTATACTGGTGCATAGTTATGTGAATGGAGACAAGTGCATTTTAAACAGCATCAAATAACATATCATCTCAAAATATATGCAACGTCATTGGCTGGCCTCAGAAAAAAAGTCCTCCTTAACTTTTCATTGCTTGGCTAGCATGAGCCAGCCCCTTCCATGTATCATTGCTTGTACTCTAAAGAACAGTCCAAACAGAGCTAATAAACCCCATATTCTTCCTGGGAACTGTGATTCAGAATTACTTTAAGGTCTACTATTCTACCAGAGATTCAACTGCCTCTTCAGCTTTTTCTGCAATGCACTGTTAGGAAAAAGTAAATGAAAGAGATTACCTCCCTCCACCCAGCCTTTTTTTTTCCTGCCAGCTACTCCTGTTGCCAGTAGCCACCAGTGTGAGCATCTCCATTAACAAGTATCTCCTGCCAGGTCATCCAGTGCTTTGAAGTCGCTGGTATCTCACTAGCTACATGTTGATGATGTTTTCAGAGCTCCTGGCATGTGGTTGCAAACCAAGCAACACGGTAACACCCTAAATGTTTTCTGTGCATTGACAGCAAAAGTGCTAACCATGAAATAAGTCATATAAGAGTTAATATTGGGCTGCTTTATTGCAACCAAAACACTGTGTACTTCACTGTATGTAGGATTTAAATAGTACATCAATACCCACAGCTTTCTGAGTCATACTAGCTCTGAATTCTGTAGCAAATTCAAATGAATTAAGCTTTCTAAGATTTTCATTAACTGAAATGTGACAATGAGTGAAAGAATTATGCAACTGAGACTTGTGAGGCTACAAAATAGGAGTTGCTAGGGGTGAAGATTCAGAAATGTCACAGCAGAGTGGGAGAAAGTTGAGACTTCTGCTAGCTAAAAAGAGCTAAGAGAGTTTGGGATTTGAAACTGAGATGACTGATGTGTTCAGCTCCAGCGCAGAGCTACACTATCATCTTTCGGTGGCTGCATAGGAGGATGTAGAACAAACATAACATTTGGGGACATTATTTTCTCACTTTGTCAACAACCACCTTCTCTTGTGTCTTGCATGGATCATATGCATGTTAGAAACACCATCCTATTACTGGTGTCTCAATACATTACAGTCACAGTATAAACATGCACATTTGTTGATATTAAGGAACACAGAAGTAGAAGGGACCTCCTCAATCACCAGTCCCAGTTCCATCGTGTCGTAAGTAAACAAACCATATAATCACCTTCATCAATTGATCTAGCTACAGCAGGCACTAATTAAATTTTCAGCTCCTATTAAATTCAGCATCAGTGAAGAAGAACATAGCTGAATATTTCAGCTAAAATTGTTAATCTTGACATTTAAATATTCATCATTAAGCTTCAGAGTTAGCAGCCTGTTCATAGACAGGAATTCAAGTTCTCTCTACGTAAGTGTTGATAGTGAAGGTCACTTCTGTTCTTTACTTTCCATTTGGGTTTGGAAGGGTCTCCATATAACCATAAAGCCTGGAATCAGAGCTGCTTAAAATGGAAAATTTAATTTTTTATCACTGTTGACTGGTAAGTAATTTAAATACAGAAAACTAGTGCTTTCTGCACATGGTACATTTATAATCCCGCAGTAGAAGTATCTGTGCCTGTGGAAATTAAGTCATGAGGCAAAACAACTATTGGAAAAGTTACACATGGAAAATTAAACTAAGAAAAGAACAAGTCATTTTCCTCAATGATTAGAAAAAATTCCTTTAATGCTTGCTTTTCTCTGCAGCAGTCCAATCTTGGTCTTTATTTGCGTGTTTTTTTCTTTGACACATTATTTAGTATTAGTTAAAGAGCTTCAGAGCTTTTCTGCACTTGTTCTTTATACAGTTGTGTTGGAATTATTAGTTATTTGAATTGTTGATCCTTAATGGTAAATATATTTAAAACAAGGGTTAAATTGAGGTCATTGGTAACTAATCTGATTAAATAACCTCTAGTTATAGCCTAAATGATTCAGAAAGAGACTGTGAAGTCCATTGCTGTGCAGAGGGACACATTAATACACTGTAGCTCTAGGGACATGTCCACATTGCAGTTAGAAGTATCTGCAGAATAATCTAGAGATTCTCAAATTGGCAAACTAGCTTGAGGTGATACTAGAAGTCTAATTGCAGTAATACTGTTCCTGTGCAAGCTAATTTACCTAACTTTCACTGTGGATGTAGTGCACTTGCTCTGAATAACCTTTCACTTCCCGTTTGTCCAGTAACACAGAGAATTGAATTAAATAACCAGATGTATTTCCTGTTTACCTTGATTAAAAATAGAATCTGGGGGCTTCCTGGAAGTTAATTTATTTCACCTTGTGAGCGCTCCAGGGTATTGCTGGATTACTCCTTACCACTTCCACTCTCAGGACCTAGTTGAGAGGTGACCCATTGCACACTAACCAGCCTTTGAGGTGCCTAGTGGGAGGGCTAATGAACAATGCAAATCTATTTTCTCTGGTGATGTCTATCATTAAAATCAAGAATGCTAGAATAAAATCTCTATTTTAAATGCCATATTGCCACAGCCTGGTCCTGCGTTACAAACTAGCAGGTTAATGATGTCTCCCTATGGGTCCTTCAAGTGACATGGTACTATCAAATAGTTAAAAGAAATGAAATGAAAGATTTCTGTAGTGGCTTCTGAAGCATAAAAATTTGTTACATCATTATCTTTTTATAAGCTGTTTAGTAACATTTAATAAAACTTCTCTTATTCAACTATACACGGCACATCTAATATGAAACTAATTTAATTTCTTATCCTGCATTTAACTATAGCTTCTCTAAAAACAGTAGAGACGGTCCCTATGGCTATTTGAAAAAAGTCCAGTCAACAAGAGCTCAGCATATTTTTACAGGGCTGTCAGATAACTCTCTCTATGGAAGTTGCCATGCTCACAGAAATTCAATAGAGCACAGCTTGGTAGCATACACCACATGGAGTCTTCCCAAGGATTAAACCCATGTCTAGTTAAAATGTAGAGCTACTTTTAGAAAATATGCAAAAAGTGATTATTTGAAAAAATATTACAGGATCAAGAAGAATCAAATTATATTGGTCAACAAGTACAGATTTGGTTTCTTTAAAATAAGTATCTTATGTTACTTATACAGGAACATCATGAGAAAGAGGAAGGGATTTTAGCTATTAGTGATTAAAATAAACCAGTATTTTGTGAGCACTGTTGCATTTATTTTAATGCTTGTAAATGTGCATTTTTATATGGAGATCACACACTGGTAATTTAGATTATGTTTTCAAATACAAGTACAAAGATGTGCCTTAAAATTTTGCTCACTCACTGTATTAGATAAAGGGGGTGCATCTGCAAAATCAAGCAACATATGTAAGTAGGTCACAGACAATCCCATTGTATACAACTTCACATGAAGGCTTATGTATTTTGCAGATACATCTTTAAGCCACAGTAAATTTATTTTTGTTGTGTTTATACATACACATGTTTAATCACTCATAGATATGCTCCATTCATATGTAATTGGTAATAGCAGCTTATATGGGGATAGGGATCCAAGAGAAGGCACTAATTTCTAAATGCCATTGTGCACAACTTACCTGCTGCTTTGCAGAGCACTGGCAGGTGATGTACACAGTGCAAAAGTACATGTCATTCACAGTATAACAACAGTACCTTTGAAGAACAGACTTTTTTGTTTAAATTAGCTGAAACAGTACTACCACTTTGGAGAACAGTGCTTCAGCAACATAGAACTGGGCTAGAGAAGAACAAACTACCAATGAATTACTTTATCTACAGCATTCATGAGCTTTCATTCTTACATCATTTTGGTTTACTGACTGTACAGCTGCAAAAATCACACAATCAGAGAACATTTGGGATTGGAAGGGACCTTAAAGATCATTCGGTTCCACTCCCCCTGACATGGGGAGGGACAACTGTGCCAGGGCTTCACCACCCTCATTGTGAAGAATTTCTTCCTAATGTCTAACCTAAAGTTTCCTGTTCCAATTTAAAGGCATTCCCCTCTCTTTTATCACTAAATCTCCTCGTAAAAAGTCCCTCCCCAGCTTTCCTGGAGCCCCCTTCAGGTTCTGGGAGGCTACTTCTAAGCTACTTCTAAGGTCTCTTGGGAGCCTCCTCCAGGCTGAACAAACCCAACACTCCCATCCTGGCCTTATAGCAGAGCTGCTCCAGTCCTCTGATCATCCTTGCGGCCCTCCTCTGGACCTGTTCCAACAGTTCCATATCTTTCTTATTTTGGGGATTCTAGAGCTGGACATAGGGCTCCAGATAGGGTCTCACAACAAGAGTAGAGGGGCAGAATCCCCTTCTTCATCCTGCTGGCCATGATTCTTTTGATGCAGCCCAAGACACGGTTAGTCTTCTGGGCTGCAAGCTCACATGGCTGGGTCATATAAGCTTCTCATGAAGCAGCATATACCTCATCTATTTAGGATTAGATTGGGATTAATAAAAACAGAATTGGACTCCTAGTTTTTGGTAGTCTGATAATTTCAGTGCAAGTGTCATCTATGAGTACTTAGGTTTAATTTTCTGTGTTTGCATACTCTGAGGTTTGAATGCTCCCTGTTTATGTGAGTCATTTGCAGGTCAACATGTACTGGGAAACTTATGTTTTCCAAAATGGAGAACCTTTGCTCTGAGGAGCCCTGGCCCCATGCACCCTGGTGCTGATATGGTGACAGTACACCTACCAATCTCACTGGTGTTACAGAAGCAGGATAATGTCACTTGCATTTTTCCTCCAGAAGGTATAAAAAAATAATCATGATAAACTTAAGGCCTTTATATACAGAATAAAAAGGGATACTGCTAGATCCCTGTCACTTGAGATTTACTTTTTGAGAAATGAAAGCTCAGTTACCAAAGATCAGCTGAAAGTTTCTCTGTGTTCATCCAGCACTTTTTCCCTGTCCCTAAGAAATGTGCACTCTCTTCCTCCAGAAATACCAAACAGAATAATGACATTTTTATGTACTACATTTACTATCAAAATAATACTGCAACACCTGCTCTGGTGTACAATTGTGTATACTGTGGATATAAAGAGGGAGAAGGATTCTTTATATATATATATGTGCTGTGTGTATATAAATAGATATATGCGTAAGATGCATGTGTATATATACTTTTTCACGCTTTCAGGAAGGCAGGAGTCACTCTGAAAAAAAACTGCACAAAAGTAGAGGCCAGACCCTAAACTGTTGTGAAGCGAACAAGCCAGCAGATTAGATGAGAGCTCTGGAAGCTACTTATACAGAATCTAATTTTGAAATCCACTTTTGTACTTCCAGATAGGGAAGAAGGGATAGGAGGGACTGCAGTGTTTTGCTTACAGAGCCCATCCTTTTCAGAATCTCTTCCTGCAGCCTATGGGGAATTGGTTTAAACTCTGCCCTTGAAACACAGATCAAGTATTATTGCCAGCACACAATCTCTCCCTTTCAAAAATTTCACAGGTTCAGAATCACGATAGAAGCTAAAATTATGGTGCTATTACTTTTCAAATCTGTTTGCAACTATTCAGCCAAGAGGTTTGGGGATTTATGAAATGGCAAAAGCTGTGACAAATGTGTTTTATTAACATCAGTTTCTTAATTGTAAGAGAGTAAGGGGGAAATGAAGAGAGAACAACAAACAGAGATAAACTTGGTGTCATTTCAGTGGATGGAAGTTAAATAAAACCCGGTTTGACAATGTTTTACATAAGAACCAGAATTCAGAACATTTTTTATCATTCCAGTTCCCTCTGAACCATAAAAACCTCAAACACCAGTCTGTCTCCATTACTAAGGTATAGTCTTTTCATATCTAGGTTAATGGTTAGGTTTAGCTACCAATGGCAAGGCTTGTTGTGGTGACTTGAAAAACATCTGAGGACCTCCAAGCCACCCACGCAACTTCTAGAGGGACAACCAAGATTAAAGCAGAGTGAGACTCAGAAGTATTGTTTCTCTTCTGACATTGTTCTCTTCAGACTGGAAGCTTCTTCCTGACTCCAAAGAGTGTTTGAATAAATTATAGCCTTCCCACCAACTTGCACCGAGTTCCCCACTCCAAGTAGCATCCAAAGTCCCCTTGTTGGAATTAACCTCCTTTATTATGCAGCTCCTATTCTAAGTAATTGTGTGCACATTGGGAAAGATTTCCACTGACTATTTAAAAATCAGTGCATGAGATGAGGAACTCAGCTACAGCACAAATGAAGATCTTAACACCGCCTGTGTGATGTACTTAAGCATGCTACAATCTCCTTCCAGGTAGATGTTTTCTAGTCTCCAAAATCCCATTCTCCAATACCTCTGACTGGTTGTAAGTGGCTAAGACTTCTTAGAGGGCTAAAAGAGTAATTTATTTCAAGAAAGCATATTAGGAATTAGAAAAATGATTCTTGCCTAATTGTGTCCAACTCTAGCCAACAGAAGAGTTAGAGAACTGAAAATTCGTGAAGCGTATTTTTATGGCAGAACACATACATCTTGAGGATTGGAATTTCCTGCCTCTGGTAGGATGGGAACCTCATGCTATTCTTCCTCAGCACGGTCAGAACGTTTCCTGTTTTTGCAGAGCATCCAAAGATTTTCTGTGTCACACTTAACATGTTTTCCAAGTCAAGTTGGCAAAAGGGTATTTTAAGCAAAGTGCAAAGCACAGTAGGATGTACTATATAGTGCCATCTGCTGAAAAGTGAAGTGCTCCCACATAAGAATAGAAATTTGTGCAGTTTCCATTAATGCAAAAAATCATCTTGAGATGGGATGATATTTACTGGCTATGGGTAGGTCCCATTCATCCCCATTTAGAACCACTATCTCAATTTACATGATGAATGTGAACAGCCAGATCTCAAGTTGATGGCATTATGAATGATGGTGTGAATGATTCCCAAAGAATACACTTGAACACATATGGAATGTATTTGCAAAACGAGGACTCTACATACACCATTTAAGAAATTTTGTGCCTATCCAGAGAGTCATCCTTGTTTCAGGCCCAGACATCACATGAAAAGAGCCTGGGCAGATGTAATTTACATATTTAGTAATCTTACTTCACAAAAACTTCTGTGTAGCTACCACATCAAGTTTGGTTTCTGTTTTGATATTTCAATCTAAGACCTTAGACTTTAAGGTAGGCACTTTGTTTGCTGTTTTTATTAGTATTTTTTCTTTTTTTTTTGGTCTTCTGCTTTTAGGAAACCACTGAAAATCTTTAATGCTGGATGTCTCACTGCATTACTCAATTGACTAAAGGGCTGAGAGGTCAATACATGTTGGACTAATACCTCCAAAGCTGTACATAAGGTAGAAGACCTGGAACTTGCCTAACTACAACATCTTTGACAAACAAGACAAGTCTTAAAGAAAAATGCTGTATTTTATGAGAAAAGAGAAAAGGTTTAATTTTGAATTTTTGCCCAAAAGTCTTATCTGCACAGGAAAGCTTCCTTACCTAAGAATTAAAGCAGATACAGTTATAATTATGTAAACACATGTTTAAACTTTTATTTTGCTAGAAATTTTTCTTTTGAGGGTTTTAGTTTATGTTCTTGCGATGGAAGCTATATCATACCAGCAATCCCTGCCAAAGTAAGGCTCTTGTTGAGCAGATAAAATGCTAGAGTATGAAATGATCCTAATTTTTTTCTTTTTCCTTGCTAGATGACATTTTATTCCATAATCTTTAGGTACAAGTTAATCAATCTATCAGGTGTGAGTATGCAAAGATTGAAAAGTTCAGTTACCTAGATGGGTGGAAATTAACTATTGCACTGCATTTTTCAATGTTAGACTGGAAGAAAAAGATGGATAAGTTATTCCAGGGTAACAGTCATAGATCTGACACAGTACTGACAACTAGCAAGTAGGTACCCCAGTTCAATTGCAAGTTTACATCCTCCAATGGACTTAAAATAATGTTTATGCCTACTGTATCAACTGTCTGTTTGATTTTATGTTTTTTGCTTAATATTGACTTGTGGTTACTTTGAAGAAGAATGGACTAGCCCACTATGGACTCAGAATTGAACAATAGCTTCAGTATAGCTTCATTCACCAAGATCTATGTCGTTCTTTTCCAGTTTATTGCTCATCCCGTGGAGCGTTATTGTGTGGCTGTCTTCACAGGGGTATATTTGCAACTTGTATACTTGAGGGGCCTACAGGCAGGGATGCTGAAACAAAGAACTTTGAAGTGCATGAAAGAACATCAGTTGTTGGACGGTAGTCTGAGAGAATCAAAGATTACAGCGATGAGTGCAGCCATAGGAGGAAACCAGACCCTCCAATCTTTATGCAACACAGGGGCTATCTGTCATATGGAAAATTCTTGCTATGCACTCTTCTTGTCCTTAAATGTACACAGTATCTTGATTTAGAAAGCCTATTTTCAGTAACTGTATCCATATATTGGCCCAACAATTATAAAGTCTTGCAAGTTATTTGCACATAGCTGGAACTGACTGGATCAGTCACCATTTCCTATACGTGAAGTGCACTGGTATCTTGGTTTAAGGACAGCTGGTATCAGTATATATTGCTCCACAAAGGGGTACGGTTTCCAATAAAAGATAAAAGAAGAAAAAATGCCCTAAACAGTGGCACTCTTTTTTGTTTTCTACATATTATTATATGTAGGAAAACATAATAATCTTGTTATTTTGGTTTTGTTTCTTTTCTCTATTCATATCGCATTTTTATATCCAATTGTTTTTATTTTTGTGAAACTTCTTTTCACTGTGCTGCCTTTCAAACTAGTGTTCCTGAATCATATTATGCAGAAAATGACCCAGGGAAAGACCCAAAGCCAGAAGCTCAAGTGTTTTTCTAAGAGTCATCTCCTAAATCTTATTTCTTATCCTGGAAAAACTCAACCAAACAATAGTGCATGACATGCCTGAAACTGAAAATAGATTCCAGGTAAATGATGGTTGCCTTTTCCCTATAAAGATGGAGGACACACAGGTGACACATGGAAAGATGCAATGACGGAGAGGAAGGGATGGAGCAAGAAAAGGAAACTAGAAGCCAGCCTCATTGTGCTGCCTGACAAAGGACAATGTTGGAACCTCTTATGAATGCCTGCTGGTCCCTCTATTCAAAAGGGCAAGTAGAGTTTGCAAGGCATCCAAAATGGAGTATTTGGAAGTGTGCTTTCCTACATGTTACACATTTTTCATACATTCTTAGAGAAAAAACAGCCGTAGAGCCACACCAAAACCATGGTTAAAAATACTCCACAAACACTTGTGAGGCATTGATGCCTCTGCTCTGGAGAGAGGACATGATGAACTTCTTCCTTCTGTTCCTCAGATGGACCATTCTTTCCTCATATGTAAAAATTCAAAGACAAAAAAAGAGTTTTTCATTCAAAATTGCCTTAGCAATTCCAATTATCTTCCAACGAATCCCAACAGTACTGATAAAATTTTGTTTTGTAAAAAAAAATTATGTAGAAACCTGGTCTGGAAGAACTTTGAGTTTTCTTTTTAAAGCAACTGCATTGAAAGGGAGCTTACTTCTGAATAAGTAGCTGGGTTAATTTGGTACAGTAGTAAATATTTTTAACACATATTAATACTTCACAGATCATAGTTCTATGTGATGACATACCACACATGTTTCTTGCCAGTCCTTCATTATTTGTTCTAGCTAGAAGCATGTTCTTTGGCACTGGTAAAAGTGTTCACCTCACAAGAGCATACAAGAGTTGGCCAAAAGTCCAGTAGGTAGAACCCACAAATATATACAGACCTGGTGAAGGCTCCATAGTTGAATAACCACCCAAATTAATTTCACACAGTTGGTTTGAGATTTTACTGCAGTGCGTACTGAGTCTTGATCCAGAACTCTCTGACAGCAGAGTGTCCTTCCCAAACTGAAGACCACAAGACACAGGTTTGTAGATAGCCTGCAGATCCCAAGCCCTGACATCAATTTAACTGCTCACTTCCTGGGATCACTCAGGGGAGAATGGTGAGCTGAAAGAAATTAAAGCCACTTTTCCAGACTCATGGTCTTCATCTGTGCTAAGTACAAATGTGGTACAGTTGAGGATCCGGTCTCCTGTGATTAAAGCCATATTCATTGGATTAGAAATGGAGGCAAAACTAATGAGGAGAAACAAAAAGAGATTGTGGAAAACAAAAGCAATCTGGTTTTAATTTACTTGTATAAGGACCAAATTATATACTGTGTTGTCTGTTGCATTCAAATGGAGTGCCTGACAGTTCAGAGCACTGCAGTTTTGTAAGAAAACCCTGCTGTTGTCTTGAACGCAGCACATGCTAAATTTTTCTCTATTTTGTATTAGCAACCAGGTATGCCCAAAATTTTATCGCAGTTCACTCTCCCTAGTTTTCATATTTCTCAAGCTGCGGTAGTTGGGAAAGTTACCTCAGTTGGATTCCTGTGTAAGACTTGTTGCTGCACTTGACATAAATTTTTATGTGGTCTACGGTTAAATGCAGTCATAGCTGTATGCAAAGTACATTTCTGCAGACTGCATTTTTGTAGGTTTCATGACATAACCGCAGAGTGATCCGCCCCAACTCATCTGTGTCGGGATGGCTGCCACCACCATCTAGCCAAAACCAGCTAACTAAACAACTTTTTGAATTCACATTTATTGTTCACTCCAAGAAATAAAGGAAATTTTCAAACATTAAAATATGAATTCTCACAACATTCCTGCTATCAGGTGACATTACTCAAAAGCAGAATAATAATTTGGTAAAAAAAATATTAAAAAATGAAAGGAAAAATATAAGCAAAATTCTTTAAAATTCTCATTCAGAAATCCTGGAATTAAGGTGAATGAAGAAATATTTTAAAGTTCTTTCATCTTCCTGAGGCTTTTCTCATAAGTTTTCCAGTGATAAGTAGCTCATTTCAGGCTGGAAAAATATGAAATGGTAGTTTTAAGTATATTTTAATTCTTCTTTTTGCATCTTGGAAATAAAATTGCAGTTATGAAAAAAATGGAAAAATGTTTACTGTATTGCAAAATTTCACTTTTATCTAATGCACTGTTCTGTTTCAGCTTTTTTTCTCTGTATCGTTTTACATATAGAAGAATCCTTAACTACTCAAATATAAAATATTGGTTTTGAAGTCTAAAAATATTACTATCACATTTAGTGGATCTATATGTTTTATAGCAAAAAAAGGAGAGAAATTTAGCAAACACACTTTCTCTGCTCTTCTATCATGAGGATATGTATGTCATTGGATGCAAGATGATAGAACTAATGCATATGAAAAAATTAGTCATGCTTTAATCAGTTTCTGGATTCAAAATCTGCACTGTATAAAAATATTTCCATATAAAATATTTTCCATTGTTTTTCTCTTAATATTGATTTCTCCTTAGCTCATTTCTAGTAGTATAAAGTTCTAAAGTTTAATTCTATTTTTCTCTACAGTTTAAGCTTTGTATGATCTTTCACCTTTCACTTTGAGTTATTGTGTTGGATTTCACATCTTTAAATTTTCTGAGCTCTGATTCACACATCTAAATATCCAGTAAAATGTAGGCTTAAAATTCATTGTTCCTATTCGAAAAGAAACTTTTCCTTTTATAAAATGTCAACAGCTGTGCAAAATACTGACCTAATGCTAGAATTATTGTCAAGAATCAACGTTTAGGCCTAATTTTTTTTTAAAGTTTCTAAGCTGGGCTATCCAAAGTCTGACAAGCAAACAAAATCAGAGGGATAAAAGGAAATTAAGCAAGACTTATATCTTCATGTAACAGCAAAAAGTCAAATACTAATATTCAGATATTATTTTGAACAAAAACATGAGAAACGTTTAGCATCTTCCAAAAATTCCAAGTTTTTGCAAGGGTATGCAATATATTTGTAAATTTATTTATTATTTATTTTTTGCTTAGATTACACCTTTAATCAAGATATGACAGGTAGGAACTATCAATACAAGGGAATAGAGTTTCCCATGCTGTTATTGTGGGGAAAAGTCACATTTTAAGTTAGTAGTATGGAAGCATATTGCTGTTTTTGAAAGGAACGTACCTGAGCTGCTACCAATTTCTGAGACATCTTTTTGTGAGAAAAATACTGGGAGCTTATTAATCTCAAATGGAAGAGGACATTATGGAGAGATTTTTGCAGTTTTTGTTTTTCTCCTTTTTTTCAGAATAAAAGATCTTCTTACAAACCCGATCTTTCATATTTTATATTGAACTGGTATTCCTGATATTTGTATCTCTGGCTAGTTCTCATTTGTATACTTCTTTCAGCTTAATCTTAAAATATTCTTTTCCCAAAATGAATTGAACTGAAGGAATATTCTCTATGAAGCATTAAAAAATATATATGTATGGGTATGTAAGAAGTAAATGTAGTGAAGAGGATGCAGCAATGCTGTTCTTATTGTGAGTAAGCAATGGAGGGGAAAGGTGGTGGTTGCTGGAACTTTGGGACATTTGTGGTATTGAGAGAATATAACCTATAGATTGAAAATTCAGTTGGCTGCTTGACATGTGTGTATGCCCATGGTGAACCCCTGAGGAAGAGAAATGCATTGAGCTGAACCATTCTTATGACTTGAGTGGAAACATCTTGAAAACATTGTTATATGAAATAATAATTTAAATGCAATATGCCTTTTATATTTTTTGCAGAGTTACATGTTCAATAAAACAAAAGTAGTTATTGCTTCTAAGTATACAAGACTGCAAACAGGAAATTGGTAAAGCATAAGCTTTATATTCATAAACGCCCAGATGCTGCCATCAGAATGCTACAGGCTGATACATATGTAGAAGGAAAGCTGCATCATGCAACACACGATATTTATAAGACAATACTAACTAAATAAACATATATATGTATATAAAACATTAAGTATCTATTAATGGATTTATATTTATTTCATAGCATATCAAAGAAGAAACATCAACCTTGTTCAGTTTCAGTCTTGCCCCTAAAAATATTTAAAATTTTATATAAAATTGCAAACCTATGCAACTTTACATGAGTCACAGATTCTGTCAAAAAAGATGTGCTGAATGGAGAGTATTCCAGCTTATAAGGATCCTTACTGGGATCAGTGCTGTTTAATATCTCCACCAATGATATAGACAGTGAGATCGAGTGCACCCACAGCAAGCTTGCAGGTGACATCAAGCTGAGCGGTGCAGAGGGACCTAGGTAAGCTGGAGAAGTGGGCCTCTGTGAAACTCAAGAGGTTCAACAAGGCCAAGGGCAAGGTCCTACACCTGGTCTGGGGCAATCCATGGTCTCAATACAGGATGAGGGATGACATGATGGAGAAAAGCTCTGCAGAGAAGGACCTAGAGTGCCGATTGATGAGAACCTCAACATGAGCCAGCAATGTGTGCTTTCAGCCGAGAAGGCCAACTGTGTCCTGGGCTGCATCAAAAGAAGCATGGCCAGCAGGATGAAGAAGGGGATTCTGCCCCTCTGTTCTGCTAACATGAGACTCTTCCTGGAGTCATGTGTCCAGTTCTGAAATCCCCAACAAAAGAAGGGTATGGAACTGTTGGAACAGATCCAGAGGAGGCCACTAAGATGTTCCAAGGGCTGAAGCACCTCTGCTATAAGGTCAGGCTGAGAGAATTGGGATCGTTCAGCCTGGAGAAGAGGAAGCTCCCAAACCCAACAATATCTTAGGTGAGATGATGAAAAAAACTAGGGAAGTGTAAGCAGAAATCTTTTTTAAACTGCTGTTAACAAAATGCTCCTTCTCTTGCCAGGCATTTTGTTATTTTTATGAAGCATCATAAATATCTACAATGATGTGTAAGTAAGAGAGAAAAAGATGTTTCATTTGGAGGTGGCTACCCACTAACCTGAACCTGCCTTGACCATACCCAATTACCTAATCACAAAAATCTTTAAAATTGGAGAAATCAGATCCCAATTCACAGTATGAGTCATCATCAAGCATTAAAGAGTCACATTTTTGCCTCTTGCTTTTTCTTGATGTCCTTCAGGCATCTGGCTAGGGAATGCACTAAGTAGAATCTTATAATATTTGGTATTCAAATATTTGTACACACCTTTTTTTTTGTCACATAAGGCATTTGAACTACATTTCTACTCCTGCTGCAAAAATTTATGTAAAAAATATTTTTTTCTGGAAAATTAATCAAGATTGAATTTTTGTTGGCAGGGTAAACAGATTTTGGCAAATAACATTTTGTAGAAGGGCAAGTAAGGCAAGCAGATGTGCTCTTAGTTTTCCTCATGACATCAGATCTTTCAAAATGGGATTTTATGTAAAAGTGTGAATAAATTTTAAAACAACATTGGAAAAAAAAAAAAGTCCTTAATTATATACGCAGTCTAAAAGTTCTGCTGAAGAATGATACAACTCAGAGTTTGAGTACTGCAGCTCCCCTACTCCACTCTTCAACATGGCTTTTTGTACAAACCTTTCAGCATTTGCGTATATTCCACCATGAACAATAGCATTTTAGTTGAAATAATTGTCCCTTACATCTATTTCAGATGCTTTGGGCTACCATTCTTTTACTTTATCTGACACTTTTTGTCACCAGATTTGATTCTGAAATTATATTTACCACACACCTTTGAAAAACTACTTTCTCTGAGAGAAAGACAGGTTGTGCAATGCTTGCACTTTCTCATTTCTCCTTATAATTGTATTTTTTAGATTCCAAACAATTAGGTGGCTGTTTAGAGCTACTGTGGGCATTCACAACTTGTTTCTAGTATTGCTTGAAATAACACTATGAGAAATTTTATGCAGAAATAATACATTTCAATATTATTTCTCTTTTCAATCTCTTCCCTAAACTCAAAAATTAGCTAATATAAGGTGAGCACAAATTTTCTTATTGTCTTAATGTTCTGAACTTGCTTTTGTGGAGCTAAAATAAGCTTTCAGAGAAATGAATGACCTACTTTTTAAAGCCACTTCTTTTCAGACAAAGTAAAACTGCGTGGATCTTCTATTATGTCTCAAGTACGTTCAGAGTAATTAGAGGCTTGAATAAGTTATTATTTATCTTAAATATGATCATAGGGCAAAAAATATAGTAGTCTTCATAGTATCCTATGGACCAGAAAACAAGGATATACACAGAACTAGTGATTCTTCTATTGCATAGAGCATAGAAACTTGTTTACTGGCTAAATAAATGTCATCTGAGACCTTTATCTGAAATGTCATAACGTACTTAATTCTTAATTCTTTAATTGGGAAAACATTTCATACTTCCACTGGTACTGAAATTAGTTACAGATTCATCCACTCAAAGCTTGCAGGGTACTTCTAGTATCAAGTAGTGCTAATTCCTAATAGTCGCAGGACTCGTAAATCAGATTATTAAAAGTGTTGCTATTTTCTGCAGGCCCGTAATGGTGAGGATTTACCACCTAAATATCACCTGTCTCTTCCAAAATCAGACCCAAGTTTTGCTCACAGCTCTACTGCAAAACCGTTTCCCAAACTCATGCCTATCGTGGTGATACTGGTCAGTTTAGATAAACAAATAGCATAAGGCTTCATTATTGTTAGGACTGTCATATCTGAAGCATTATCTCTCTCTCAATTCACTGGCCAGGATAAATCCAAACTAATAAACAGATGGGTTAGAGTAGATAACCACAGAGAAACCAGTTCATCGTATTTTATTTATGCATTTTAAACAAAGCAATATACACCGTATTAAGGGAGGACTCATCCGACATTCTAACATGTTCTCTTTCCCTGAGAAGCTATCTGAGTGTTTAGCGCATTAGTTTCACTGAGTCGTATTCCATTTTTTAGATTGTATATTAATGATGCATTTTGGATTAAGATCTGCTTGTTTGACCACAGTTTTGTGACACTACCAGATGGAAAAAACATGCTCATTTCAGTGGATGTGGTCCATCTCCTTTGCCAGCAAAGGAGTGTTCACTTCAGCATAGTTTCTATTTATATTCGATTTAGCATAAGCGCTGCAAATGATGGCAAGCTAACCAGTCCCTGTGGAAGATCAGAGCCCGTTCCACATGCTTGAGGTACTAAATTTCCTGCATGTGGCTTCTTTCTGAAAGAATAAATTCTGGGAAGCTGTGAAGGTCTTTCAGTTTGGACAGCCTGGTCTGATTGTACAAAAATACTTATTTTAAGCCATCTTTTCTCCTTAATGAGATGATTATTCTTGTAATATATAGCAGGTCAGCTGGTATGGGTGCATGGTTTTATGTGGAGACATTTTACAGAGAAGAAGGCCTGGATGCTGTGGGACTGATTGATACCGAGCAATTCTAACAAGGCCTTGAAACAGAGAACTGAAAGATAAACAAAGGCCAGTTTGGTGATAAGAAAAGACAGCCTTCTGATAAACAAAAGCCAGCTGAAAGGAATAAAAGAGCTAGTTTGGTGGGAAAAAGTACCAACTGGAGAACATATCAACATAGTTAATTTCAACATTTCAACTATCAACATAGTTAATTTTAGTGTAACTTGGTTTCTTAGCATGCGCGGTAGCTTAGCCGATAATATGTTAGTAACAGCTTTATGGACAGCTGCATTTATCCAGTAATACACTGTAGATACCCTCATGGGCACCCAGTTATAAAACTAAAAAGGGTATATAAAGAAACAGCTAACTCAATAAAATGTCTTCGGTCCATCAGATTGAAGTCCGTGCGTTTAATCCCCTCAGTTTTGTACAGCCATGTTCCTAACAGGTCCAGCTGAGGCGCTGGTGCAGCCTTCTGTCCTGCAAGACCTCTCACCACATTGTGCCCAAGAGCAAAGTTAAGTTCACCAGTTTTGCTTGTGGCAATTAGCAGGACATCAGTCTGTGGAGATGTGCATACATATGCCCCTAAGAACTATATAACAGTTTTTGGAGAAGGCCCATTGTACCGACTGATCTTTCTGGAGTATTTTTTTATGTGTAGATTACACGAGGAGAACATATTACAGAATTGAGTCCCTTTATACAGCTTGTTCCCCTCTGTGAAGCTTTATCAGTAGAAAACCTGTAGGCAGCAAAAACAAGATAGTCTGTGACTCTGATTTTTACTTGAGAAGAGCCTTTTCAGCAAGGATCCCATCTCAAACTTCGATGGAGGCTATTTCGCTTCAGCAGATGATGTATAATAATTTTTGGAGCAGACAATAAATATCCACTCTTACTAATGCATTCCATTTTATTAGCTAGATCAATATTGCTGTAATTTCTAGCCATTAGCATCTCATTGCTGCATAGTACATAAAAATATTTACATTAACACTGATCAAAATTGCAACAGCATATATTAAAATATGAATGACATATAATCAGAATTTTCTGTTTCTACTGCCTCCAGTTATTTGTGACCCCAGATATGAAGTTCAAGTTTACACTTAATAGCACAATTATGTAAATCTGTAATTCTAACACTGAATTACAGCTGGTAATGATCAATAATTATATTTACGTATGATGTGAAGTTAATACTGCCACCATAGATTAATGTAAACAACAAAATTATTTCTGCAGTCAAGAGCTAACAAATCATCATAAACAAAGAGAACTAAAACAATCTCTTCAGAGCTTAATTCCCCCAGTGTAGTAAACAGATTTTTTATTTCCAATGCATGTAAAAGCACTGATTAAAGAAAATGCATCTCTACAAAAATTGCACAATGGCTGTATCTGCTATTACAGTATTTTTTAAAAAAAATTTTTTTGAAACAGAGTTTGTTTGACACAAAGAAAAATCTCTCTAAAGAAATCTGGATAATAATTTTGTTGGAGGAGTTCTGAGGAAAAATAAACCCTGAGGAAAAAAAAAGTGCAGATTAAAAAGAAAACAGAGTGAGGGATAATCAAACACAATATTTCATGACATCGGTGCTCTTCAGAGTTCACTCACCTGTAATATTGTTCTGTGTGAAAAGGACAACAGGGAACTGCATGATGGGACAGAAAGGTCCTTGGAGTAGATTGGAGTTGGCTCAAGCAGGTGATACCAAAGAAGACTTGTTCTGGTTTGTTCACTATTCCTTCAAGAACAGAAACCACAGTTAGAGTAGGAACTTATTTCGTTTTTCAAAACCTCCCATCTCTATGTTTTTCCACCTTGCCTTTAACACTTAATGTTAATGTGCAACAGACTCTGCTTCAATATGCTAGAGAAACAGTAAGCACACAGGAACCTTGTTCTAGAGCTGGTCTTGTCCCGCAAAATGAGTTTGCAAGATCTCTTGGAACTGCTCGATTTTGCCCATGCTCCAGACTGGGTCTGCCACCTAGATGAGGTTGTGTCTGGTTAGTTAGAAAGGCAATTCACGAGCACTAATACCCTGATGCATCCCTTGCAAGATTGGTTCAAAATTTACCTTATAGAATCCGTAACCTCAGATAAAGCTGTGGATGGCTAATTAAAACAGGTTGTACTTACTCTTCAAGTAAGCAACTTATATGTCTTACCACATGCCAAATGGCAGCAGCACGGGAAGGCACTCAGTGTTGGAGAAGCATTGTTAAGATACTCTTAGGGAGGAACAGTGTCTGGTCTGAGCTCCAGCAGGCAGCTCTTATTTCTTATATAAGTAAGTACCATGTTTTCCAAAATTGGCATCATTGGCTATATGCAGGGAAATGTCGTCCAGTGCAGAAAAATGGGAAAATGGGATTGTGCATTCGGAGCAGGGGAAATAATTCTCTTTTATCCTTAGAAAATGCAGGCAAACATGGTTTTGTAGCACAAGCCAAACTCTCTCTGCAGTGCTGAGGGACTGATCCAAAATGGACAAAGGGCCTTCACTGATTTCAGCAAGCTTCATCTCAGTCCTTAACTCCACTTTTTCCCTGGTAGAATTTAATTTTTTTTTAATTTATTGTTGCTGTTGGGTTTTTGAATAATCCAGATGATATTTAGGCTTCTATTAAATGTTTCTCTCTGCAGAATGAAGTCTAATGACAGCTCTTAGCCAAACCTACTTTTTTACAGGCTTGAAATAACTATGAGACTACAATGTTTAGTAGGAAGCCGGTACTGCAGAGCCCTGAAGGAACATCAGTTGAATGGAAAGTGTGTGTTTTACTTACTAATGATCTTTTAAGATTTTAGTAAACATGTAGGAACAAGGAGGGGAGCATCAAACTATGTTAATTCTTAAAAAAATCAGTGGTAATTGATTACAAACAAAATAAAAAATGAGTTTGTAGTATCCTCTATTTGGCACATGAATGATGAAAGAAAACTGCCAAGTTTTTTACTGTTTTCTAATTTGTTGTCAGACATTGCCCAAAGTAGGTGGAGGGTTCGCTCACAACTTTGAATTTCATTTTTTAGGCAGTTAATTTTTGCAAGCTGTTGTGAAGATGAGAAGATTAAGAACTGAATATTGAAGAGGGGGCTAAACACCTTTTGTAGCAGGAAAATGTGTTTGAATAAGATAGGAAGAGCAGGGATTGTTTCAGTATTAATATTTTAAAGCACTGGTCTTTCCTTTCATATATTTTTTCACTTTATTTCCCTTCTATCTACAAGATTTCCTTTTAAATTAGCTCTCTGACTAGGACAGCTCTTGCTGAATAAATAGCAAAACATTAAAAAACATTTAGTTGTACAATAGAATCAAATGGAGAATCCAAAGAAACAGAAAACAAAACCAACACAAACACTGTTAAGCCTCAGTCAAATCTTACAACAACATTAAGCATAATCCAGAGTCTTTAGAATAAATTTAAAGCAGATTTAAAGTTTATAAAGAGGGTACACTGGAGGACAAAAAAAAAAAAAAAAAAAGAAATCCTGAGAACAAGTCTCTGTGAGACTCAAGGGTATCAATTTAAAATATTGCTGAAGAGGCTCTAGTTCCAGTCAAGATTTTTATTCAATTAGCATGTGCAGGAAAACCAGCTAAACCTTGTATTATGGCAAACACTTTATGAAAGAGGTAGTGGCCAGCATTGAGTGGCCTTTCAGGAAATTTTGCGGAAATAAAAAGGGTATCCTGAACTCTTTTGATATATGTCCAAAGTAATTTCGGTGAAAAAAAAGAGGTGTATGACATACCAAAACAACAAAGAGGAATCAAGTAATTATGTCTAAAATAGAAATAATAATCACGGCCTCAAAGGATGAATTTGGTATGAGTTTAGTAGAGGATACTTACCCAGTTTATTTTGGAGTAATGACTCATTCTGAAACCTTCTCCTCATCCACACTCAACTCAAAAACTATGCCAAAAGAAGGAGCCTGGGAAAGTATTTCTTTGGGGATCTTTTCTTCCCATAAAACCTTCATAAAAATTTTTATTATGTTAACATAGTCCAGAGTTGTTTCTGGTTCTGTTAACTTGAGAGTCATTAGTGTTTATAATACTAATTACATAAATGACTATTGGAAAAATCAAGAAGGATACTAACCACAGCTAGGACAGGGTTTAAAGCAAAGCAACTGAAGAGACTTCCTGTTTACCTAGGATATCATAAAATGCAGATTTCCCTCCATATCTCATGATATTCCTTGGATGCCTCTTTGGATGTTCCTTTTCCTGCAGGAATTATTCATTAGTTGGGATGGAACAAGAGGTTTGCATTTATTTAGTGCTCTTCATGTGGTGAAACAAAGGCTGCGTTAGAAAATAGGTATATGTTACAGCATGAAAGCTTTTATCAGTGTATCTGAAGTAAATAATTTAAAATACTTCCATTGCTGAGTACAGAACTTCAGAAAACATTCCTAGAGATATGTGATTACAGCAACCATTAAAAAGCAAACACAGGTATTAAGATAATCGAAACACCATTTTAATTTAAGCCATATGCTGAAAGACAGTAGTTAAACAACTTAAGTTACATTTACCACAGTAGAAAATAATGTGGATCACGATACAGAGCATAAGTGCACATGTTACTGAGAATTTTTCCATCTTTCTGACAAATTTGGAAACTGATATAAAAAACTTGTGAAGATGCAGAACAAGTATTCAAAAGTATCATACTTGAGGGCTAGCCAGAGGCAAAGAGAAAAGTCATAGTTTTGAGTTCTCCATTATTGGCCTGTTTTGATATTTTAACCGTTGTGGGGGATGTGCTTCTGCGCAGAAGTGTCACATTCGTGAAAGACACCTCGCTATCAAATCATTCAAAACGAAGAGCCAAAAATATCCTTCTGATTCTTTATGTAAAGAGACATATTGCCAACGTGATTCTGAAATGGTGGTCGTGTCACAAGTTTTGACCCCTGCAGCGCAACACACGTACGAACAGGAAACCCTTCAGTAGAACATAGCAGCTCTCTTAAAATTATCCTCTCAAAGACATGAAATTTCTGATCAGATGTAATATAAAATTCAAAGCAAATTTTGTTTGTATGAGAGATGGCTCAGGGAGTGCTACTCAAGAAAATAAAGCAGAAAGATGACTGTATTTCAGTACAGCTGAATACAGAAAGATGATGCGAAAAGAGTCACCCAGCCAGTTGCTTGTGGGTAAAACATAAAAACAAGATTGCAGCAAAAGCTAGTTTGTTTAACGCCAGCAATAATGCCTTCATTAAGATGATGACAGCTTATAAACAGATGTGGGAAATGTATTATGGCAGGACAGGAAGGTCGCTTTCCTCTAATCCCGGCGAGCAGGTAGAATCACAGCAAGGAGGTCATTGGAAATGTGCTCAGATTTTGGTCAAAGAAATTGTTTCAAAACAAGGACAGCTGAACATTCAGAAGGTGTCAGAAGTGTTTCCTGAGACCTGTTTTAAAATTAGTAAGCCCGGCCATATTATCACGACTGAAATAGCCTTGTTTGTGAGGAAATTAAAAAAAAAAAAATCACTCTAAGAAGGAGTGAGAGCTGCTGGGAAAGGCGCTAGAACAGACCAACTATTCTGCAGAGAAACTGAAACCCTCCTGTATGAAGAATGACTCAGTGGAGGGGAAAAGAAGATACAGCCCATTTCCACCCCCAGCCCTCCATCTATGTATCAAAGCCAATTCATAACCTACACTGAGGGCTGATGTGCCTTTCCCAAACCATTTGTGACTGAAACAAGGTCAGGGAAGGGCTGGCTGATCTCCACAGGGTGACATCCTTGTAGGACTCTATGCTGTCTGGGACTTCAGGTTTGCTGCAAGCCCTCTGCGCCTCTGAAGCAGGGCTTCATGGTTCAGAGCTGTCATGAGACCTTCAGTGCTTAATGGCATTTGTTAATGAAGAGAGTTGCTCTAACTGTTTTACTATAAGTTTCTGTTTCCGTACAGCAAGACAACGCAACACACCAGATATTAATGTGAAGAAACGGAAATATATCTCAATTTACTGCATACTTGGCATGCCTTTCCTTATCCCTGGTTGGTTTGGCATTTTTTTTTGAGTTATGACATTGATTTCAAATGCAGCAGTGAGTAAAACATAGCAAAACTTTACTGTTTGTTGTGCAACTTTCCCTGTCGGTTCATGCACAAAAGTTCCCTCCACATTGAATAAAGAAACCACACTTGCTGCATTATTTTGGAGAATTACTTGAGAATAGTGTACTTTCTTAGAATCATACAAGACTTAAGGTTGGAAAAGACCTCTAAGCTCATCCAGTCCAATCGTCAGACCAGCACTACTGTGCATACTAAAATATGTCACAAAATGCCATGTCTACACAGTTTTTGAACACCTCCAGGGATGGTGACTCCATCACTTCCCTGGACAGCCTCTTCCAATGCTTCACCACCCTTTCAGTAAAGAACTTTTTTCTAATATCCAATCAAAACCTCCCCTGGTGGAAACTGAGGTAATTTCCTCTCATTCTACATTTGTTACTTGGAAGAAGACACCACTACCCACCTTGTTATCACCTCTGTTCAGTTAGTGGCAGAGAGCAATAAGGTCTCGCTGCGCTCTGCACCACCACTTGTACTTGGAAGACAGTGTTTCCCAAACTTCAGCCAGTCTTTCTTCACTCAGGTGACCATATGTAGGCAACAAAAAAGTTGTTACAAGCCACTGAAATTCTTCATTAATTCTTCTGTATTGCTACAATTTGCTAGAGGGTTGCCCCTTTAACAGGCACATTTGTCCCTTATCTCACTACTTCAGTATCTCTCACGACTTAGTTCAACACCTGGTGTTTTAACTTCAGTAAAAGCATGCTCTCCTTCATGTTTTGAAAATAAAGGATGTACCGAGGGCTGGGATTGAAGTGCTAGCAAGAATATCCAGCTTAAGACACATGAGGAGAAATCAGGAAAAAAAGTCAATACAGCTGTCCTAGCCATCTCAATGAAACTGCAGATATGTTGATGTTAAGTTGGTCTAAGATCCTCCAGAAACAATATAGAAGATTTATTCAAAACTGTTTTGGTATCAGTCTTCAAAACCCATAGTTAGCACCTACTACCACTTGTAAAGTACTATCAGCACCGCTAAAATCCCATTTTTACTCTCAGTACCATACTACTTGTAGCAGTTACATGTAAAACAGCACAAGATATCCATCAGATGCTTTTAAAACACAAATTTAATTCTTAAGTAATCTTTTCCAAAACATACACCCACTGTCCTATGCAATTCACATCAATGTCTGATATTTCTACAGCAGCATTGATTTCATCACTTTAAAAGCTGTCAAACAGTTAAAGAATTACTGGAAAGGAAGAAATAAACTGGAAAAATTATTTATCTTCTGCATTATGATGAAGATCTACTAACAAAAATATATATATATTACTTCTAACAAAAATAAAAATCTGTGATTACTTTGTTTTTCTTACTTCGGTTTCCTTAGCATAACACCTAATCTTGCAATTTCCCAGCACATCAGAAATCTGGCATTTATGGTGCCTTTGTGTAGGGAACAGTTAATAATTTGTAAGCGAGCTCAGGATTCAGAAGGGAGGCCTTCAGAAAGACTCTTTTTTGGGGTTTGTTTTGTTCTCCCTCACTGAAAACATGAAAACCAAGATTTTTCACAGAAATATTCTCAGAAACAGGTTTGTTTGTTTTTTTCCCCTAGCTATGCCAGAAACCTCTCCTATCTCAGTCGATAAGGAACTAAGGCTGATGGTCAATACCAAATAATTAATAAAGCTTGCAACTGTTATTGCAATATAGTAACTTAATTTACAAGTATGCAAGCAACACTCCATAACTTGTCTTTTAACCTTTCTGTGATTAGGAGATGTAATGGCATTATATGGATGACTGTTGCTTCCATAGTAAACCTCCTAGACACACATTTTGCTCTTGCTTTATGCACAGCACTATAGATTGGGAAAAGTGTTTCTTCTTTTAGTAAAAGTTATGCTTTATACTTTCACTGCACTATACACACCTGTAAATTACCATGCAAGGAAGGAGTAAATAAAGCTTCATTTCAAAGTCACTTTGAAAAGCCCATAGTCAATTCATACTTTAAAAACTGTAATTGTATGTCATTAACTTGAAAATTCCTATCTATCTTGAATGCTTCCTATTTGTTCAGCAAAGAACCTGAAAAAAAATGCTATGAAATGCCAGCTTTTAGGTGCGCTGTCCTCTGAATCCTACCACTTGATAAAGAAACAGTGCTTGATGATCTTATGTTGACCGCCTACAATCAAAGATCATTGCTGCTGCTAGATTCTGAGGTGATGTTTCATCATTATTCTCCAGGAGGCTGACTATGAACCAACAGACGTGATGTTTTGAAGGAACTTACTTTGCACTGAGATCTTTCACCTCTTACTGAGGTCTGCTCTTCCTATTATTTATCTCCTAAAAAACAGGAAGAGTAGGCTGAAATGTAGTGATAATCTAGATGGCCGTCAACTCAACATTCATGTCAAGTTATATTGATTTTTCCCATGGCTAAGCCAAAATCTGGAGTGGCATAAATACTAGAAGGCTCAAGGAAAACAGGGTGCAAAATAGATTTTGAAGAATACACCACTTGTACATCTGAACTGCCAGAAGTAAAGGGTACCCGAAAAGCTACTAACAGAAAGTCTGTTTCTATCTGCTTTTAAATAAAAGATCATATTTCATTTTACTTCATACCTGATTGCTCCTGGAGATATTTAGGTTTCTAGTTATTATTACAACCCACTTAATGCATAAATAAAATGATTTGCTAAAAATGTTCAAAAGGTACAAGCCACCGCAGACCATCTGCTTAACATCTCAATTCAGACGAACGCATCACAAGAGCAATAAGCACCCTGCATGGAGTTTTACTGTAATGGGACATACATTTAAGGTTTTATTAAAGGTATGGAAAAGCTACCCATAACATTATCACCCAGTGGTAGGGGATCATACATGGCCTTTCATGACCAAGTCTTTCATATGAATTGGACTTGGGTGGAGTCAAAGTTGAAGCAGAGAAAAAGTACTCCTCATTTCACCTCAACTATTCTATAATTCTATGATCTATGACCACATTCAAAGCTAAAAGAAATTCTTAAACAATACATTGGACACTGGGAATGTTATGAATGCTATGATTAGAGCAAACCCACAACTCCGATAACAAGAATAATTTAAAACCCAGGTATGGTTCAATTTGTTGTTGGAAACTTTGGGAGAAAAGTAAAATTGTAAAAAAGGTAGAAAAAAGTAGAATAAGAATATTAAATGTGTTAGATGACCAGATATGTGTGCTTAATTATAAATGGTAGTTAAAGGCAAATGAGTCCGTATAATTTCCTTGTGTAAAGCAACCATGACACTAGAGGCAAGAAATTCTGATTTAGACTATCTGAGGTAAGAAAAAACTGAACCAAATCGGAGTAAAAAATAAGATATTGTTTCAAAATAGGATTTTATGGTTTTGATGTCAGCCACTCTTTAAAGCAGAGTTGCTCTTTCTCAGGGGAAGACAGTTACATCACAGAAAATCTTTGGCTACTTGTCTACACTTCTAATGCCTTAATGTGCAGTACAATATGCAGAATTACATATACCCCACAGGCACATTATGTTACATATGACTACACAACTTAAACAGTTCCATGAGCCTGTCCCATCTCGTCCTGCAGAGAGGTCAAGAACTTTTATTTGTGATCTCACTCGTTTCCACAGCAATAGACCAATGTCAGGTACTCAGGCTTGTAATGCTACTAGCATGTAAAGCAAGAGGATGGAGGTCTAGCACAAAAAGGGAGAGTTTTTATTCCAACAAACCCACCTTCATAACAGCAAAATTGCCAGAAAACCACTAGTAAATACATAAACTTTTTCAGCATGCTCTGGAATACCAGGAGTTTCCTTTCCCCCAGAAGTTATGCCCACCATGTCTGCAAGCCTCCACATTTTTATAAGGAGGAAACTCATACATTTTATCGGAAATCCCTCCAATACAGAAATTCTCAGCAAAGAACAAAGACAATTCTATGTTCTTGGAAACAAGATATTGCTTTGGGTGTAAGCAACTGACATGTGATGCAGGATTGGCAAAATCTAAGACTGAAATAATTGGAGGGTTTTTATTAAAATACATTTCTTCAATGCTTCTTCTTCAGCTGTATAAAGAATGGCGTGAATGTTTATATACTCTACTTGTCTCTTCTTCTTTCTCTCACATGGACATCCATGAGATGTACAGTCGTGTTTGTTTTAAATATCATGATATAACCACACTGTGAAGGTTTAACTTTGAGGTCTTAATGAATTGGTCTCTGGCCTTAATGAATTTGTCACTGGCTTCCTTCAGTGGGATTTCACTTAAAACCCTTGCAATCAGTTCAGAACTAAACACTCCTGTGGCTGGATCAGGAAAAGTGTTATTCCTTCTCTCCAACAATTTAAACTTACTCCCTCTCTCCAACAATTTAAACTACAATGTCCTTAAGATTCCCTCTCTCCAACAATTTAATTTCAGCCAGACATGGATATAGAGAAGAATATTCTTATTATTACCATTCTGTCAAGTTACACCTCAAGCAAGGGTTCTTTATTTGGGCTCTCTTGTTGTTTTCAAACAAGTATTCAAAGTTCACAAGACACTTAGGAGTAATTTAACTTTTATTTCCTTGCATTTCACTTCTTTCCTCATTTCAATCTTATAATTTTCAAATGTTTCCTCTATTTCTACACTTCTGCCTCATTGTCTTTTTTATTTTCTCTTATTTCTTCACCTCTTCTCTATCACTTTCCATCACCCAGTTCCCTTTCAATTTGTGTTCTATCAGCTTTTTTTTTTCCACATCACACTGTTTCCCAAGACAACAGCTCTGTGCTTTTGGTTCTTCTAATTTTTGTTTTATACTCTCAATACTTTGCTCTTTCCCCAGTTTTCTTCTCCTCTTCTGTAGGATACTGTATAAGAAATACGTATTTTTAATGCCATACAGGAGATAACATCCTCTGACAAGAAGAGATAATGTAAAATTATCTGCAAATAGGAAAGCTGGGACAGATGAAACTGAAGTAACTCAGTACGTGGGCAAATCCGAGAGATTTTAAGGTTTCTTTCTTTTTCATTACGCTTTGGAACCTTCTTTCACTTTTGTAAGTTTCTGCCCTTTTCATTTGTTTATTGATTTTAAATATCTGTTCTACCCTTTTCTCACAGGAATTCTTGTCTCTTGACAAGACCATTTGCCTGGACTCCAAACATACCAGCAAAGAAATCTCAATCCTCTATTCACAAAACCCCAACTCAAAATGGAAGAAAGAAAAGCCGTCTTTAGAAAAAAGCAAACTTAAAATACTGTGGAATAGGTGAGCTCTTGTGGAGGAGAGCTGAGCTTACAGTTAGCAATAGTGCAGGTAAAATAATCAGGGACCAAATACCAACTTTTTTCATAAGTGTATTTTAAATGTGGGGTTTTTTTTTCTCCTTTATCCTTAGGGAAATTAAGAATGGCAGAAAAGAAAAAATTGGCTGCCCTAAGGAAACAATGGATAATTTCAGATGACAATTGGGGTTTTATGCATGTCCAACACAAATTAATCTTCTGATTTTTATGCTTTACCAAACATTAAAGACAATATTGAACAATTTTTAACGGGCAAGCAACAAACGTGTAAACTGACAAAGTTACAGAGAGAGAAACCAGAACTTTAATGCCTGTAGGAGATAGCAGGAAATTTATTTTACATAAAATATAAAAACTAACTCATCAGTTAACTCTAGAATCTGAAAGTTCAGAGAATCTAAAATTTCAAAGCCTCTGACGTGACTACTTGAACTGTGTCTTAGAGTCCTACTAGTGATACAAGCGGCAAATCCACACATAATGTTTTTCTCAAATGGATAATTGAGGTGTTTGTTGTGATGCTTCTTAGTTGCAATTACTGAGCTTATGGACAAAATTTAGCAAGGAGATTTTTATCAATTATATTGTTACATTAAGCAACAAAAATCAGAACATTTATACTTAGCACTGACATTCTGGCTGTAACTCACCCAAATACGTGCAGGCATTTCAATAAGTGTGATGTGAGGAATCACGTAAATTAATATTTCAGTACAGCAAGCCACTTTTTAATTGTTAACTGAAACCTTAAAACTTTGAGGTGGTATCTGGATGAGACTTATAGCTGCTGCACACGTGTAGAGAGTGGACAAAACAACAGTAATCCAAATTTCAGGTGTTATTTTGGAATTATTCTATATCTGGAATGAATAAATGGAGTCGAGAATGGTCCTCTGTGAGCTGGTATTAACTTAGTATAAGGACAATGGCTCATAATTCATGACATATGTATGGTTCCAATTTTAGTTTTTAGGTACTTGAAGTACCTTAAGTAACTGCCTTGCAAAAAGCTACTAATAAGCCATTGTACCAAGGCATGTAGGATACTTATGCACATATAGTAAGATATGTAAATGGCAACAGAGTAAAAGAAGCATAATCTGATTTACCTTCTGGTCCTAACTCTGTTATCTTCGGTAGAGTGAAGTAACTCCTGAGGAACAAATGGAAGTAGAGGAAAATCAATCCTGCAGATGGCCTTTTACAGCAAATAAAAACCCTGTGGCAAACCCAGCCATACTAGGAGGGGTCAAGATTGTATTATAGTGAACAACTCACCATTTCAGCATAACAGCTACTGCTTTTTTCTGTTGGTTTTCCTTTCCTGTTTTGTATCTGGAGGTAGTGAAACTGCATGCACTAATTTTAGAATCGTCCTATTAGTCCCAGTTGGCAGGATTATCCTGTGAGATTTCCTTATTTAAGAAAAAGAAAATGAACTGGAAAGGTGAAAACAGGAACTTCAGAAACTAACAAATTAAAACCTGACATCCTGAAAGTATTTTTCATATGTCATAAATAATAGTTTGAGTGCTTCCAAAAGCGCCTTCATGTCGTTATAGCTTGTGGTGAGCATGTTCTTATATTTTCTAAGTAAAAGGATTATACAAATAATTTAGCTCCAAGATTATTTTGCAAAAGCTGCAAAGATTAAAGATCATTTCACCTACACAGCTGCCATCTCATTTAAATTTGCATCCAATCTACAGTAATTATGAACACACACGCACACACACATACAGTGTATCTATCTACTACACTAGACAGAAAAAAGATCCCTTGTAAATGAAATCTTCACATGCTACAGAAGCTACAGAACTGAATAAAAAGATCCATCAGGGTGCATTGTTTCAGCTTTCAGAGTGGGTACTAAGTACTGGCAAATACTTTTCTTCCTAAGAGGAAGAAATAAGTGAAATTAATTCAGTTTTGAACATTCATTTCAGAAAAGATGACAGATTTCTGTATGTAGACATCAGCCCACTTTTGCTATGCATAGGATGACCTTTGACTGAACTGCAGAAAGTAAATGACAGGAAAGTTTCCTGAAAAAGTTTAGTGAGGATATATGAGATTAATGACCATATTTGTGTTGGACATCCTCCCCTGTATAGTATATTCAGAGTGATAGAATCATGTTATTTATTGTATTTTTTCAGATCATTTGCAATGTTAATTTATATGAGTTTGATATCGCTTTTGTCTTTTAGTTGTGTGTTATTCTGAGAAATCCCTGGGGAAGGAAAGGATTTATATGCTTTGTGTACACATTCTGCAGACTAAGCACTCTGGCATAATTATTTTTGGCACTCACTAACTGATTAAAACATCCAATTTAACTCATGATCAGTAAGATTAAACCTTTTTAATATACCTCAAAAGTAAATTATCATTTGCTACTCAAACATCCCTTTCTGCACATGTCCCCAATAAAACTGTTCTTTTTTTCGTTAATGTACCTTTTAACGAGGATTCCCTTTTATTTCTTCCTCTGGGCAAAACTGCCTTATCCTTTATAGAGAGGTAGGAACAAAGATGAGATGGAAGCTGACTGTGCTACTACATGGGTTTCTAATGTCAAACCAATTATAAGTCACTCTTTTTTTGTGTGTGTGTTCTGTACAGACTCAGCTGTTAAAGAAAACACATCCCTGCTTTGTGTTTACTTGATATACAGATAAATGTCAGCAGTTAGGAGGAAATAATATTTGAAAAAAAAAATCATTTGCATGACTCAGAATAAAATTGTGCAGGCTTTTATATCATCTGACAATAGCTATATTTTTAAGGATACGTTACATTTTAATTTTGCAAGAAGGCCCACTTAACAGTGTACTCAAACCATGCTTCAATATTAGAACTTGGAGAAAAGAAAAACAATGGCTCCAAAGGAATGAAAACCTCTCTGCAGTCCTGTATTAGTAATGAAATGTTGTTTGCAGAGCCCAAAACAGGATGGGCACACAAACATTTATCACGGAAAATATGAAATACTCGAGTTTCATTGATCTTTACCAATACTGTGCTCACCTTAGCTGGGACCAGCATGGAAGGCAAGGACAATCACAGGATGGAGGTCATAAACTTAGCAGAAAATGGTGACTGTGTAGCTTTTGAAACCTGTGATTCACCTAGATTTTGTCCTATCACCACAGAATGATGCATCTGTGAGTCAAGAAGCCTTGTTTTAGAAAAATCTGGTCAATCTAGCCTAATTTCTTATGTGGTGCCACTTATTTGATGCCACCAATCCAACCTCTCACCAACAAAACATCTCTCTGAAAGAGTTACATCAAACCTGTGATAAAGATACTTTTGTGATCAATGCTCTTAATCTTTCATAACTGAGGCCATGAAAGTTGGGCAAGAATTCAGAAAATGTTCAATGTGGAATAAGCCAATGTAAAATTAAACACCAACTTTGAAGCTAGCTACTGTATCTGTTTCCCTTATTTGCCTTTCCACGCAGAAAAGGGTTGTCATAGAAGCAAGCTATCATCGGGGTTTAGAAACTCTGAAAAATAACTCTTTGTGTCTGCTAAAAGAAAACCAAACCAAAGGAAACAGATTCTGTGAAGGCAGCTCCAGGCAGCTCTCCATGCCAAGTCAAGTTCATTAGGGGGGTGTGCCCTCAGCCGTGGCGCAATACTTCATTACTATCTGCTTTAACTGTCTTATTTTAAGCACAGGAAGAAAATTCAAGATTGGGTGCAGTAGGAGACAATTGCTTTTGGCCTGTTGTGACTGTGTTTACGTGTAGAGGTGCCTTCTGGTCTAGTTGCTGAAGGGGAAACAAGTACAAATGTCTCGGCCTTGGCTGCTAGGGTCTGATTATAAGCACTGTGCTAGAGAATTCATGGATTATTCATGTGTAATTACAGATAGCTATTGTGCTCTTTTAAATCATCCCTATGGCCCATTATGGCCCATAACAACTGAAATAGCAATTGTCATAGTAAGGTTTGGGCTCTGTCATAGAGTGTAGGCTCTAATCAATAATGATGAATGGTAAAATTTAGCATCAAGCAGGAGAAAGTCTAGTTGCCTCCCGCCATAAATCTGTACAAATACCAAGCTGTGCAGCTGCTGGATCTGGAAATTTAAAAGGCAACCCTCTCCCTCCACCCCCTACACATGCACCTCTATAAAAGTTGAAAAAGGAGAAATGTGCAATATGTCAATTCTAATAATCCACATGCTGTTAAGACACTTTTCTATTTATTCAAAGCGGGGTGAACCCTAGGTTGTTTTCAAGGTCAATTCCAGGTGAAAGGGGGGGTCATCTGGAGGCCACCTCGGCTCCCATGCAGGTCAATAACGCCTCCTCCTGCCCCAGAAGACAAGCTGCTCACACCCAATCAATCCACCAATGCTGCCGCTGCACCCAGCGTAATGAACAGTGAATAAATGTAGCCTATCATCACAAAACATGCTTTTTAAGTACCTTCCCTTTTCATGTAAAACCTCTCGCTGTCAAATTCTACATTCACTCATCCAGCAGTGAGTAGCAAAAGTGAGAAATCAGGCTCTCATTGGGGTTGGTAAAAGGTCATTGCTGACAGACATGGAGGTTAAACTGCCGAGTTAAAATACTGTTCATTACCCACTGCAGCTTTTTGCTAACTACACTTCTTTGTGTTACAGTCAAGCAGTACATCAATATGCCCCTCCTCCTAATTCATTAGCAATTGTTGAATTGTACAGAAGGGGAAAAAGAAGGATTGATCTTTTATAATTTTTTGTTCTTTTCCGTGTCAGATACTTTTACATCTTTATCCACTCAGTATTAAATACTCTGCTCACAGACTGTGCTGCCTGCTTGTGATGAACAGTCATCATTATGGGTACGATTCCTGAAGGCAGAGACAGCCAGTTCATCTGAAACCCCAAAGGTTTGGGGCTGCTCAGGCAATAGTTTCTTTTCTCTTTCCCTTTTAATTAATTGGCCATCTGTGTATCAATAAACTTGAAATTTCACACTGCAACTATGTCCTACTCAAATACGCTTGAAGTACAAGTCAAGGAAAAAAAACGCTTCTCCTGCAGATGAAGTAAAAATGGTTAAAAACAGACATAACATGCTAAATTGACATCTACCTCAGATAAAATGCCTATGACCTGTTCATGCTGACTAGGTTAGATCTTTATCAAACACTATCCTCACTGTAGATCTCAAGACACTCCCTAATCTAATATTTTATTAAGAAATGTTTAAAGTCTGCATTTTTTCCATGATTAAAGAATTTTGATGTATCCAAAAGAGCCATTTAGAACAGCAAGGAATCATTGGAGTTCAAATGGAAACAGCAGTGAAGGTTTCATTCGTACCAAAGGCAGTGATTCAGTGGGAATTCTTAACAGTTGAGACCAATTTCCCAAAATGAAATTCCATTCTTTGATTAATTAATAAGTAGATGGGATTCCCTTTATTGAAATGCAAAGCTTTTGTATTTAAAGATAGCCATCTTAAGAAAAATAATCTCACAGAGCAATAGAAAAATTATCTCTAATCATGAATAAAACAAAGGTTTATTTACATGCACGGTACAACAATAATTTGACTCAACAAATTACCATTATCTATTTAAATCTTTAAAAAATGCATTCAGAGATTTCTTCAGGAAAATATATCTTTTTTTTCCTCCTGTATGCTTTCTCTCTCAGTGGGACTGAAAATAAAATGTTATGACTTAAATCACAAGAGGCTAACATCATTTTTAGCAACAAGGGCTGCATAATTTCAAGACTATGAGTGAGTGGCTGACTTTAACTAAAATGTTTCAGTTCTGTGCGTATATAGGTACATAAATAATTCAGAATTAATCCCTGCAGAGGGGACAATGGGAATCGTAAATTATCCATGTGCCGTCCTCAACATTAGAGGCAATGAACCTATAGTAACAAACTATGAGTGTTACTCATTACATACATTTCACAGACACCTTAACCTTTTGAATATTAATTTCCCTCTGCAGCTTGTAGCTAGGCGGCATAATTTTTTTCCTTTCCTGCTTCATTCTGTGCCTTCATTCTTTCTCCCTCTCTCTCTTTTTAACCTTTCCTGAACAACATGTCAGTTAAGCTATTGAGTGGGTTGTGAATACTGAAGGAATATTGATTCTTTTTCTAACTAAATAGTTACCAGAAAGCATTTTTTTAAAAAGCTAGATTGTTGTTTCAGTAATATTACATGGAGCACTTTATGTACTCAGAGATTAGATATGTGTATACTGGCTTGGCTATTTGATGTGGTCTAATGCATGTAAATCCAACGTTCATCACTACCTCTAAACACCAGGAATGCTTTGGGATCCTCATCATTTTGATGCCAATAAATGTCAATCCTTTTATGATATCTAAGCTTCCCTAGTTTCAATTAGAGAGGTAGAAAGTGTATTTCATCAGAATGCAATAGAGATTGCAGTAATATAATTTTTACTTAAGATTTTTGTCTTATGAGTAAGTGATAGGAAATTTTGGTTATGTTTTGTTTGGTGGTTTTATTTATAGATCTAGATATGGTATGTAAGAATAATTTTTTATCTAAAAACTGTATTCAAAGAGAGACCGTAAGTAACTCATCACAAAATATTGCACTTCTGCCAGAGACATGAGAATATAAGAAACATATTTTCTTTGGAAGCATTTTTCCAGAGAAGAGGATTTCAGGAGCAACACTGGAAACCATACTTAAAAGCTTTAATACTAAATCCATACTTAGAGGCTTTGAAAAACACAAGAGGAGTCAATGGGAGGTTATGTGCAGTATGCAGCAATTATGAAACAAATTATACACACACTTACACATTTCAGGTTTAGCTGAAATTATACCCTGACTGTTCTGTAAACCCTTACTTCTCTTAGGAGACTCTACTGGGGCTTTTCATGAGAGGGTTTAGAGGATCAATATCCATTTGGAAAGCTCATGATGCTATTTCTGTTAAAAAGTGGAACAGAACAGTACTGTCAGGACACTAATCCCCTGATTTCAAGGGGACTTTATTCACATGAATAAGGGTTGCAAGTTCAGGCTAAGGTCTGTTAGATGATTACTATGCATTCTTCTGCTTTCTGTGTATGTTCATACATTTTTCTGTAAGCATTTGCTGCTGCTTTGACAGAAACAGGGATGCAGGGCTATGTAGATGTTTGGTCAGACCCAGTAAAAGGTAATCATACCAAGTTTTTGCCAGCTGCATCCAGAGAACTGATCTGCTCAGAGTTAAAATTATCTCAAGGATATAATGGTATGAAGAAAGCAGAGGTTCTAATGCCTTGTTCCATGCTATTTTTGAAATTACTGGTTTTTTTACGCAGGCCCCTTTCTCCTGTCTTTGCTTATCCAGATCTCTCTGACATAGTGGAACGTGCGTGTGGAAGGCATAATAATAACTTTCCCTAACACTATATGCAAAGGAATTGGGGTGTGCTTCTCATCAGGTCTACCTGCCTCCGATTTGTCCATCTTTGGGCTTAAGAAATCTCTTTATAGAAAGCTTGACTGGGGATATCCAGTGTTTTCATGTGTGTCTGGAAAACAGCTTGGCTTCATGGCCCTGGTTTCACAGCAGGATATCCTCAGAATTTAAGAGGTACACCTATACCGGTCATTACTTGATTTAATAATCCTATGCTTAAAACCATCCTATGTAATCATCAACATTTCTCCTACAAGATTTTATAATTCCTATTTTGTTTTCTTGATTTTGTGTCTTTCATAGAATCACCACCACAGACTCATGGAATCACTGGGTTGGAAAAGACCCACCGGATCATCGAGTCCAACCCTCACTCTTGTTTAGGTGGCAGAGCTGTAGGGTCATATTCCCTCAAATTTATAGGACTACTCACTTTGAAGTATGGAAGAATCTACCTTTTTCTGGGGCAAACCTTTCTCTGATCCTACAAGCTAGACATGAAGCACATTCTTCCTCCTCTTGTTTTTATTAACTTAATAGAGTATTAAAATGCATGTACCATAACATCATACACACATTAGAAAATGCCAGCCCACAAGAGTACTTTTTTGCCTAGCAAGGAAGATATATGTAAACTGATTTAGCTTTTTAAATTATTTGAGCATAAACAATTCAGATGCAAAGATTCTCTGTGATGGCAAAATATGAAATAAATTGGTGTCTTGTCACCATGTGAAATTCCACTGAAATACCCCAATTTATGCCATTTATTGGAAGACAAGCACTTATTTCTTTCACTATATTCAGGAAATATATATCATAGAATATTCTGAGTTAGAAATCAGGATAACCACAATATTAAGCATGTTTCCAGGCAGAAAATATGGATATAATGTGTTCATGAAAACACAGTTGTATGGTTATGCTAAGAAGAAATGAAGAAAAAGCCCCACAAAATAAATATTCAAATGTAGAATTTATGTTAAATGAACTTGTGATAATTGTGTGCTAAAAAAATAAATCATGTTAACCCACTTGACTGAGACTTACATGGTTTCTCTTCTCAGAGAAAGAACCCTCATAAACCACAGCCCAATTATTCAATTTCCCTTACTAATTATGGAAACTACTCATTTCTTGGCCTCAAGCACTAGATGATGTATCTCTGAAGGGCAACACAAGATTTATCATAATCTGTGGCTCTCTTTATTTAATGAGAATAAAAATAAATACTTCAGAAATTCCAGTGTTACAGGTAACTTTAGATTCTAGGTTGAATTTGATTGATGAGTCCTCTTATACTGAACATTACAACTCAAAGCATTTTCTGCTCTAAGATAGTTGCAGACATTGGACTGTTCACTAAATGCAACAAAGCCCAAGTACAGACAAAGAACAAATTTGTCACTAACTCTATGAAGACTACTGACCATCCCCTGTAGTCCACCATGACCCACTTTGATTTTCACAACATGAGGATGTTACCTGTCCTGATCCATACAGGAAAGAAAGCACCACAGATCAGCATGTAAATACATCTAATCTGTTTTCACGTGTATTCCAGAGCTGTCCTGAACTAGTGGGTAAGAAATTGCTTACCGAAGATGGACATCACCATAATATCTAAAGATCTGACCTGACATACATAAGATATATTGGATTCTGCCGTGGGCTTCAGGAGCTTATGTTTCTTTCTGAAGGTAAGAAGAGTCAGATACAAAGTCTCCTCTCTGAAATTGGAATAAGCAGCTCTTGGAAGCGGTTTTTCTGTGACCACCTCTTGCTTTGAACTAGGCATGATCTGTGGGATACAGACTGCCAGTCAGTCTCTACATTCATTGGACAAAATTATTTGTGTGGCACAGCAGACTTAATACCAAATTTAAAATGCACTGGCTGAATTACCTCATAAAAGTAGCTGTTCACTACATTTCTCTCCACTGCTGTTAAAGGAATTTGGACACAGCTGCCTGCCACTGTACATACTTCAAGTTAGGCCAGACAAATCCTACACAAGCCATCCCAATCTAGCCCAAAAAATTTACCTGTAGCAAAAAGTATGATTTCAATTCAGCATTCAATATGGAACAGGCAAAACTACAGGAAATGGCTTAGTATACAATGGACAAAAATCTCATGTTCTTTATGTAAAACTGGTGACCAAGTACAAAGTAATGCTGTGCTAACGGCCGGTAAATCTTTTGCATATTTTTTATCAGACATTTTGCAAGCTCTTTTTAATGACACTTACCTGAGGTTGTTTTTCTACAGTGTTTGCTGCTCTTGTTATTTTAATCAACTGCTCGTTCTTCTCTCATAAATTTCTTTCCAAGATTTTATCCTGCTGCTTAAGAAATTGAGAGGATTGTCTGCAGCTTATGTTCCACCCTTGGATACATTGATTACAACAGGGCAATCAGCAAGTGTCTGGGCACTTAAACACTGTTATCATAAACAGAGCCCCCTTATTTCTGAAGTGCTTAATTCTCTCCTGAAATATAAACATGTTTTTACTCATATCTGCTTAAGGGTATGAAGACTTTGCAGAGGGATCTGGACAGGGTGGATTGATGGGCCGAGGTCAATTGTATGAGGCCTAATGAGGCCAGGTGCTGGGTCCTGTACTTGGGATGCAAACATGCCATGCAACACTACAGGCTTGGGGAAGAGCAGCTGGCAGAAAAGGACCTGGGAGCGCTGGTACACAGTGGCTGAACGTGAGCCAGCAGTGGCCCATGTGGCCAAGAAGGTCAACTTCGTTCTGGCTTGGATCAGCAATGGTGTGATCGGAAGGAGAAGGGAAGGGATCATCCCACTCTACTCGGTGCTGATGAGGTGGCACTTAAAATCCTGGGTTCAGTTCTGGGCCAGTCACTACAAGAAGGATATTGAGGTGCTAGAACACATCCAGAGAAGGGCAATGGAGCTGGGTAAGGGTTATGAGGCATGGCTGAGGGCCCTGGGGCTGTTTAGTCTGCAGAAAAGGAGGCTGAGGGGAGTCTGCATCACTTTCTGCAGCTCCCTGAAGGGAGGTTGTGGTGAGGTGGGTGCTGGTCTTTTCTCTCAATCAACAGGTGGTAGGATGGGAGGAAATGATCTCAACTTGCACTAAGGGAAGTTTATGTTGGATATTAGGAAAGAGTTCTTTACTGAAAGAGTGGTGAAGCACTGGAAAAGGCTGCAGAGGGCAGTGGTGGAGTCACCATCCCTTGAGGTTTTCAAAAACATATAAATGTGTCATTTCAGGACACGGTTGAGTAGGTACAGTGGTGTTACACTGAGGGCTGGACATGCTGATCTTAGAGATTTTTCCAGTTATAATGATTCTGTGATTTTATGTTTCTATTCTATGATTCTATTAATTTTAATTTTAGGTAGTCCTGCAAAGAAGCAGGGTGTTGGACTTAATCATCCTTACGAGTCCCTTCCAACTACAGATGTACTATGATTATATGATTCTATGCCTGAAGCTGACTTATTTGAAAATAAACAGAATTGTGCCTATATTCCAGCATCAACATGCCCTTTCCAATGAATATTCTTCTAAATATTGTTACACGTTCTTATCTATAGCTTTTCTGTGAAGAAGCTATTGACCGTGTTCTGGCATACTTCTGGAGCAAGTCTGATCTGATCATTTACTTTATAGAAGCTATTTTCTGGTAAGAGCTGGAAAAATCTGCCAGGCAGTAAATTAGATGAATGATATTACCATTGCCAAGTGAAATGGTTTAGGAGTTGATACCCCATTTATGGGCATCTCAGTATGAGAGTATTATCCAAGCAAAATACTTGTGGAAAAGTTGTAAAAAGTTAATCTTGGAACTCCTGAGCCCAGACATATTGAAATAAATGAACAAAATCTGTAAAGAGCAAACAGTAGGTAAAAAAGGTCATAAAAGGCCTGTTGAAATGAAATGAAAGAATAGCCAGAAATATCCAGGGCTGAACCATGTGAGGGATGATATAAGGAAAGCAAGCATATTGATATAAAAACTAAAAACTGCAAGAACTTACAGCAGAAATAATGGTTACATATAGAGGCTATCATGATCAAGATCTAGTGGACTTAATAAATCAGAGAATCAAATATAATATGATGGAACATAATTACATGACTCCTCTGCTTCTTTTCTGAGCTTGCTTGAGTATAATCAATTTCCTTTATGAAACAAAACAAGAATAAGGAGAAACAACCTACTAGTTCCTTATTAAAACAAAACCAAATTCAAACACAAACAAAAAAGTTTGACAAAGTAAGATAATATCAAGCATCTGACACTGTCAATATCGAATGGTAACTGGATGTCTCTGCTACAGTCCATATGTGGTGATAAGTGAATGTCTGTACTAGAACCAGCAGCATCTCCTGTGGGAACATAGGAAAAGAGAGGGGAGGGGAGGGGAGGGGAGGGGAGGGGAGGGGAGGGGAGGGGAGGGGAGGGGAGGGGAGGGGAGGGGAGGGGAGGGGAGGGGAGGGGAGGGGAGGGGAGGGGAGGGGAGGGGAGGGGAGGGGAGGGGAGGGGAGGGGAGGGGAGGGGAGGGGAGGGGAGGGGAGGGGAGGGGAGGGGAGGGGAGGGGAGGGGAGGGGAGGGGAGGGGAGGGGAGGGGAGGGGAGGAGAGGAGAGGAGAGGAGAGGAGAGGAGAGGAGAGGAGAGGAGAGGAGAGGAGAGGAGAGGAGAGGAGAGGAGAGGAGAGGAGAGGAGAGGAGAGGAGAGGAGAGGAGAGGAGAGGAGAGGAGAGGAGAGGAGAGGAGAGGAGAGGAGAGGAGAGGAGAGGAGAGGAGAGGAGAGGAGAGGAGAGGAGAGGAGAGGAGAGGAGAGGAGAGGAGAGGAGAGGAGAGGAGAGGAGAGGAGAGGAGAGGAGAGGAGAGGAGAGGAGAGGAGAGGAGAGGAGAGGAGAGGAGAGGAGAGGAGAGGAGAGGAGAGGAGAGGAGAGGAGAGGAGAGGAGAGGAGAGGAGAGGAGAGGAGAGGAGAGGAGAGGAGAGGAGAGGAGAGGAGAGGAGAGGAGAGGAGAGGAGAGGAGAGGAGAGGAGAGGAGAGGAGAGGAGAGGAGAGGAGAGGAGAGGAGAGGAGAGGAGAGGAGAGGAGAGGAGAGGAGAGGGGAATTAAACTAAATGAGGAATTAAAACTTAATGTCTCTTTATGGTGAACTATTTATGGGGTTTTCTCTGGCAATGAAAACTGATCAACCCATAGAAATGTGCTGTTCAGGTATGTTTGGAAAAGTGTAGATAATTACTTGTAGTAAGCTGATTTATATATACTTTTTTCTTTTGAGAGAAAGTTTAGGGTGACATTGGCCATGTTTGTTGGTGACATATCTATTTAGATTGTCTACTTGTCGCAATATGGTGCTGTTGTAATACTGTACCTTTGCCTTGTCTTATCTAACTCTGCATAAGCATAACCTTATCTCAACCTGTCCACATTAAAGAACACTGGAGAATACAGTTTTAACTGCTGTTTCACAGGCACTATCGGCACTTGCCAAGTCGGGGTTTGTCACTGTTGATTTTGTAAGAGCTTGAACTTTGCAGAGGTGCCTTCTCAAGAAAGAAGGTATAGGAAGTGCTAAGCATTCATAGTGATCATCTTTAGTTGCGTTTAGAGCATAATGCTGTGACACAACATTGCTTATAAGCACATATCCTGGATTTTAAATCTGACAGTTTAGTATTCTTTTTTCATTGCTTATTTAAGACCCAATGAACATTATAAAAAAGCATTTTCGTAGCACTTTTCAGACAGTAATTAAGCAAATTTCTGAACAGAAAAATCATGTCCCATGATAGCAAAACATATATGCATATTTTTAATCTTTGCTAATAGGAATCAGACCCACAGCCATACACATAGTATTGTTATTGACATAGTGAATGCACACTACCTCAACCATAAGTTCTTCACAACATATCCCCACATGCTAAAAAAAAAGCCCAAATCCCCTCTACAATACTGCTGGAAGAGAGAAAGCCAAGGAATTTTGGAAAAAATAAATTAAAATTCAGCCTTGACAACAGTGTGTCTCAGATTAAGATGAAACATTCATTCTTTACTGGATATACATGAAGTTAACATAAAAAAAAATCATGCAGCTAGTCCCAAAACCAAACCAACCCGCTCAGCCTTCTGAACCTTTCAGACTTCTTCTGAAGTAACAACTGGCCCATAGCCACAGGGGACAGACACTGAATCTGCAGGTGTAAGAGACTGAGTCTGAGTAATGAAAATCTTCCTAGAAATATACAAACACTCCAAAAAGGCAATTTAATATTCCTAGAAATTGAAAATAAAACCTGTAACACCGAGGAAATCTATACCTTGTTATTTCTCAGCAGCAAAAAGGTAACAGCAATGCAATGCCAGAAAAGTAAAGAAATATTTAGGACCTGGGAGCAAAAGTTTAATTTTGTCAGTTTGTTGGATTTTCATCGACTGAAAAGAGAAGTAGGTTGACATCTGGTTTCATAAACTAAAAGAACAAAGGCAAACTCAGGACTCAACGTTATCTTCCCACTAGCCCCCTCCCCCAAAGAAAAGTGTATATTCTAGAGGATATCAAATCTATAACAGGTAATGTGTGATGTTTTTTATGCACAGAGCTAATTAACAAACAAACAGAAAGTAGCAATTTACACACATTTCCCCAGTCAAACACTGCAGAGGAAGCACAGATGGGGCACCATCAAGTGGCATGAATGCTCAGTACTCATTTATAAAATCTGCATAATTCTTCTGAACATCTGAAGGCCTGCAAAAAACCCCACGTTTAAAAATAATTATGAGAATACCGCCACATATAAAAAATTGCAAAATTATACATGTCTGTGTACATATAGATGAAGATAAGGTGTGGAGTGGTATTTAGGTCATAATTACTTCACAATTTATGAAGTTTAGGGGAAAAAAAGCAAACATGGCACAGAGGCAAAAGGATATCCTGTGGACAAACTAAATATTATGTCCTTCTAGCCTCAGCTGAACGCAGTTGACTACAAACTACTTTGTCAAGTAGTCTGTCACACTTTCAAAGTTTTGGTCAATTGGCACTTATAGATTTGTTTAAGCTATCCAACTTATTTTGGTTTTTTTTAGACTCCCCTATGATATTTTAACTTCATTTCCATGGAAAGCCATCCCTGGATCATATTTAGTTTTGGGTTTGTGCCAAGAAAAACTTTGTCTCATTTATGATGACAGTTCACCATGTCACCACAGCTTTTGAAAAAGAGTTTTAGATGGTGACGTGTAATATCCTTTTAATTTAATTTCTCCACTTAAGAGTAGCTATTAGAATGTCTTCATCATTTAAACAGAAGAAAATTACATCCCAGAGTGTGCTATAGCACCAAATATCTGGATCAAATGTTGTACTGTTCTCAAATTTCTTTTTGTCTATTCTTTTCCTCAACAATCAGAAGCAAAAGCAAACGGACGCAAAAAGCTGAACAAACCCTGATTTAAAGCAAAATGCCCAGAGCCTCCCTTTTCATCATTTTAATAATAATCTTTCTATTTCTGGAACATATTTCTGAGCCCTCCAGATTGGCAAAAATCATTGACACAGAACTGTGAAATGAGCCAACTGTATTTTCTATTTTATTAGAAAACATATTAGTAAAATAGCTTGCTTTCCCCTTTGTGAGAGAAGTAAAATCTTTCTCTTAAGAGGCTTTTTGTTGGTTTGTTTGCTGCTGTTGAATGATCCTTGGTTGTACAGTGGAAAGGGCATTCCTTTAGGACTTTAAAGGCAAAGTGGAAAAAATGACATAAAAGCCTTGCTTGGATTTGATTGATGCACTCTCATATTTGAAGTTCACTCACAGCTTTGTGCTAGACGACCAGGGTCACTCCATCCAGTCCTCTAATGAGACTGTGCATGAACACTTGCAGCTTTGTAGGCCTTGTTTTAATCAGAGATTGAGAAACGCTCCTGACTGATAGTCTTTGGGATCAGATCTAAACAGAAAATAACATGCTCAATTTGGCCTCTGAAGGTGGGTTGAGCAAATCTTTGTGATGTATTGGAGCATTTGCTGAGTGCAAGCACACGTGGTATGGTTCCTATTTCTGTCGGCAAATACAAATTTTTCACTCAGCAGGCATAATCAGAGCTAACTCGAGAGGAGAAATAACAAAAACTCAACAGCCCTTAGCAACTCAGCATGGCATAGAGGGATTTAAGACTTTAGCATTTTATCTCTATCAGTATGAAAATGTATGAGGAAGTCTGAACTTTGGAAGTGCAAATAAACACATTTAACACATTATAAACCACCTATTCTACCAATGACTCTTGGGTCTTATCTTTTTCTGTTTCTCCTTTGCCAGCCTCTCTCTCCTGAAATAATAAAGCTGGTTCATTAATTTGGGTTTAAGCTAAAACCAATTTGTTTTGACAGACTTACTTTAGAGGTGAGGGAAGAAGTGTGCACAATCTATTCTTAGCATCTCTAAACTGAGAACGGAGACAAAATCATGTTTTGCATTTCATAATGTTTTGTTTCTCTGCAGCTCCTGTTTACTTCCCTTCTCTTGGCTGAGATACGAATGCTTGAGGCTGCTGAGGACATGGTGGCAATAAAAGTATTAGGTAATGTACCTAAATCTAATATAGGTAATTGCATTCTGCAAAAGTAAAATTCACTCTGTGGTTTTAACTAAAAACATTTGCTTTACCTCCTAGGAACCACTGTGTCAATGGAAGTGGTTTACAATCATTAAATTTTCATTCTGCGTGAATGTCTGTATATAAGTAGGGACTTTGGAAAGGAAAAGAAGGAATTTTTACATGGGATTGTAAACCACTAAGGAAATGGAAGAAAAATAAATTCACAAGCTTATATTAACACTGAAAAGCATTTGAAAGACTGAAGATTTAATGCAGTAGTTCTTTTTCTCAGCTTGTTTCCCTCTCATTCCTGAATGACTATACTTGTTTTCTGTATCTTCTTCTTTATTATTTAATCTGCATCAGTTGCATCTCCTCCATGTGCTATCTTCCACACTGTGTTAGCCTGTGTCCTTATAGCAAACAGAGCTGTACTCCTGCCTCCTCTGAACTGCATTGTAGGACTGGACATTCCAAACTGCTGCACTTGCATTTCATCACTGGGGGGCCTTTAACGTATTCACCTCCCACAAAAATGTACTAAAAACACTTCTTCACGAAAACAACAGAATGGGGGTGGATTTTGTAGCCAAGCAACTAAATAACAAGAAAAAAAATAAAAAGAAAGTGTTTAAGTTGCCCTAAATTTAGAATGACTTCCCTGGTTTTACTCCATATTTCCCCTTAAAACCCAATTTTTGATAAAGATGTACCATGTAAGCTTTGAAGAGATTGCGTCTCCATGGGGCAATATAGAATTAGGAATCAGGCTTGTAATGGGAAACATACTTAACTGTAAAATGACTGAAAAGCCTGAAATAAACTAGTGAATGTCTTCGAACTGGCAGATTTACAAGTGCAAAACAGTGGATTTCCACTTCTCTACTAGAATTTGCATAGGCTGTACCTGTTACTGCTGATTTTGATTGCAAATTCTAGGCTGTTAGGATCACTGTTTGTTTTCACTCCAAGTGAGTTTTTTTCTGTTATTTTTAGCATACCATGACCAGAAACTTTTAGTAAGTAGATCTAACTGCTAATCACCTACTCAGAGCTGAGAGCAGCAACCCGTTATGAATCATTCTGTGGGTATTAATAGACAATGAGTTCTTTCACATATTCAGGTTTAATGCTTTCTCTCTAGATAATATCCCTTATTTCAATTACAGTGTTTATCTTTTGAAGACAACTAACCCTCCCTCTAATTGCATTATTCCTGGAAACACCTTGCTGTATTTTTTCCTTTGTACTTTACAGCTCAACGTGAAAAGTAGCATCCTTAAATTTTTGCTGTCTCATGGGCCACAAGAATCTAGAAGGAAAATGTTGCTGCCCAGACCATAATTTAGTGTCCACATCAACCTGACCTAAGACAGATATGACAGACTTAACGCCTTTCAGAGTGTTCAAGCTGCTGTATTACATTTCCTAGGGGCAGAGGCTGGATTTGAGCAGTGCAGCAGCAAACTCTTGCTGAAGCGCAGAAATTCCCTAAAATGAAGCAGTCCAACCATCCAATCACAGCGTAGGTGAGTCTCTAGCTAAAGTCATATCTACGAACTCACCCTAGAGACAGGAGAAGTTCAAGCTGGAGGATGAGATCCAAACCAGAGGTATCATGAGGACAGACCTGCTTTCAGCCACTGAATCTGCAAACACTGTGAATGGGGTGTGCTTCCCTCTGTGATGTCCATATAGTACTTCTGAGAATAAAGATTTCTTTTTTCCTCTTTTCTTTTTATATGTGCCAAATGCTGGAATCATCCCATTTACATTAGTTCCTTCTTATAGAGAAGTTCTCCTTCGCTACTCATGTCCTTATGTAAAGCAACATACTGCCTTTTTCCTAGAGAAACACCAGCTGCATTGAGGCTTCCCTTGGACTTCTCATGTCAATGAGCAGTGCAAAAACATAGCTTTGCCCTAGGGAAAGTTTTCCTAAGGAGATTTAGGGGAAAGGAGTGGTTACCTCTGCTCACTAGCAACATAAAGCTATCCTTCAGCTTATTTGCCTGAGAAATCAAAGCTTTTCAAAAAATATCAGATTGTACATCAGTTATTCAGCATTATACTAAACAAGAAAAAAGAATTATGATATTGCTTTTGTTTAGATAGCTGCTACTTGTTCAATGTTTTCTTTTACTTTGGAAACAATCATCTCCCTAAAATACCTTAGGACTTGCCTGATTTCTTTGGTGAATTTCCAGTTTTTATTGCTTCAATAGCCACAGCTTATCCAAAATTTGCTCTTGCTAGAGCCTGAGTTCACTCAAATTTGCCATGAAGGTAAATATAATTTTACAAAATCTTGTGCCTTTATAAGGTGTTCGTTATCTGATATACTGATTTATCTTCCTTCGTGTAATTTTTCTAACACCAATTGCACTTACTGTACATTATCTGCTTAAACATTGCACTTATGTTCCATTTAAAAGAAGAACCATATGACAAAGGTTATTAGCAAAAACAACTGGTTGGGTGGAATTTAGTCTGGCCCTGCACCTTTGAAAAGACTGTAGCTGGTTACTTGAACTACGTAAAGTGAAAATAAGAGATCAGAGAGAAGAAAAGGTGAAATCTGGTGATGCATGGATGGATATTGATTTTAAAAGAGTTCTTATTCCACAGTTACTAACCTCTTATTTGTTTTGTCCTTCTTCTTGAAGTGTATTTACCGCTATACATAGACTTTCCTCAAGTGTCACAGGGAAGCAATGTATGTCTGGCTGAGATAATAAAGGATATGAGAGTAAGAAAAAGGTCTTGTCTAAAGAGAAATTAGTGTACTTGAAAATACAGGGTCAAATTCCCCTATTAATTTCAGCAGTCAAGCTTTATTGAAAATCAGTGGGGATACAGTAACAAAACAGAAGAAAGTGTGCCTTTAAAAGCTGGTTTGGGTTAATGAGGAGTGTAGTCAGTGGACTTGCTTTTCTTTTGAATCCAACCACTTACTGTTTTCTAAAATGAAGCAAATTATTGATACTCATAGTGCTATTGTAGTAATGCCTGCTTGTATTACTAAAAGACATAATATATTAGTACCCCTGAATCTTTTTTTCTGCTTTATCAAAGCACATATGTAAATCAAAGTGAGACACTTAACTTAGAAACAACAGTACAATCAGATCAAATGAAATCAGTGACATTTTTTCTCTCTGAGTGCAGGAACATCCTGTTCAGAAAAGTCTCATGAAAGTTCAAGACAGAAAATTTTAGAACAATGTGTTATTGAACTACTGACTTTCTAAACTCATGAGTTCATTGTTTGCATTTGCAGTAAAAAGTGATGTTTCAGACCTTTCACATTATTACTATGTACTATAATGTTTTTTAATATAACAAAATAATAGACAATAATACCAATATATATAAATTAAAGTGATGGCTACAAATTTTCATAATGTATCGAAAGATTTGTATGGCACATGATCTAATAAGTACTCATAAATAAATTCATATATAATTAAAATGCATTTATTTAAATATAGCAGCATGATAATATTTCCTATATACCTGCAGTCCAAGAGAGTGGTGAGTTGAGTCACCATGCAAAAAAGTCTTCAGAGGGAAAATCCTAAAATAATAAAAGTATTTTCCCCTGGTGCAGAGTAAACAAGAAGAGGGGAAATATAGTTGCACTGGTTCCTGAAAAATATTGTCACTTGCATTAGGTAAAGAGATTCAAATGTATACGTACCCAATTTCTGTTTATATGGTACCTTGCAGCTATAGCAGGAGCATTACTTTCTTCAGTAAGTGAAGCTAAAATTAGCATCCCGCTCATGGTAATGAACAACCTGGAAAAGAATCAAGATATGATTTATCATTATGTTTTGTTTTACTTAATATTTTGGCTCCACTTTTGTAGCTTGAACACATCCTGTCAGGGCAAGAGCTAGTTCCACTGACCCAGGGACAGTGCCAGACGCAGTGACTTGGCCAAACTGGCTCAGGTTATGGACAAGGCATCCCCTGGCCAAGCAGCTGCTACTCTCAAATCTACCTTTCATCACCACCTTGGGGACAGGCAGAGACATTATTCTCTTTAAAAAAAGTACTTTCCTGTAGTGGATGTACAGCTCCACATCCTGATAACAGCATTTCAGGGACTTTCCTGAATATTTTGCACTCAGAAAATTCCTGTGTGTGTCTGTGCTGTTTTGCAGCTACTCGGTGGTATGTGGATTTAAAAAAAAAAAAAAAAAAGGAAAAAGAAAAGCTAAACTCACCTGGCTGGTTTTATAAGCTGCTTTATAATGAACAATTTCTACATAGCCCAAATTAGAAGTGGGCACTAAAATACAAGTGAGTTTGTATAAGCAAAAAATAGACAGTTTGGACTTGTTACTTCCTCTAGAAAAAGAGATTTAATATAAATAGAAAAAGAATTACTGAAATGTTTTCATTTCAACAAATAGAAATAAAAGCCTAAAACCTTTTAAAATGAAAAGCATTCTTTGTAATGCAATTGTACCAAAGTCTGTAAAAATATACTGTAAGTTCATATTTCATTATTGCAGTAAAAGATGAACAGACATCTAATAAGAGCCAACAAGATTCAAAAATAAGGGTATATGAAAGTACAATACATAAAACAGGCAACAAGTCATTAAAACATAGGAAGCAGAGGATGAAAAGGAGAATACCTTCCATTCTTAGACAAGCATCAGTTATAAATAACTGCTCTCCAAACATGTTTCTGAACCAAAGAAAGAGTCAAAAAAAAAAAAGAAAAAGAAAAAAGAAAATAAAAGGTCTAACTGCCATGTAAACTCATTTTAAATGTCATGTCTTATTAGAACCCAATAAGTGGAATGTCTGTTTTCCCCCTTTGGTTGAGCCATCAAATTTGTCAAAATTTTATGATAATTCATTCCATCATTCCTCAGACATTTAAATGACAGCCAGTCCTTGGGGAAAAAAAAAACAAACAAAAAAACATAAAACCTCTGTAATCCTACCCTTCATGTTAAACTGCCTCTGGAGAGGTTTTTAAAATATACCACATCATGGTAGGAGCAGAGCCCTAAACTTCTCAATTCCACTTATGATTTGCTGCCTTTTTCGAAAATGACAATAAATTGGCTCTCTACTATTCTTGACCTCTTGACTTCTGAACCATGGCTGTCCATGCCTTAACTTTGCTTGTTTAAGTCAGCAGCTATCGTATCACTCTGATCCTCTCCCAGAGGGTCTGGAGATTTAAGTCTCCTGAACGGTTAAGCTCCCCCTCTAGTGTTCACTGCTCATCACATTATTCCTCCAAGAAGAAGGGAAGAGACATGTCACTTTATAACTTCTCACAGAGGCGGTTTCTACTCATTTATAGCTTAAGAGTATAATGACAGTGGCAAGAAGATTAAAAGGTAAATAGATCCTTTTAAATGTGTTTTTATTTTGCATTCTTCGAGCTAACTTTGTAAGAACAATAAGAAAATAACAATGAAGATTCTAATATGAAATTAGTGTAGAACAATGCCTGATCTTTCAAAAAACATCCAGTGTCATGCAGGGTATCTGAAGCAGTAAGCATTTAGAAGGCAAATGACAGTATAGTATTATCCCTGGGAAAGGATCAATTTGCACATAGGTGAGTAAGTTAATAACTGAAACCAAGGCGTGAGAATTCTTCATTTAAGTGCTGATTACTAATCAGATTGGGGTAGGAGTTTCTCACATATCTCTCTCCTTACTAAGTCTTGCTAGTGACCTGCAAAATACATCCTTTACTGCTTGAGAGTCAGGATATTCATATACATGCATGCTCATCGATGATTTGGATTTACTTTAATGAAATGAAATCTAAATGAAAATCAGTGAGTCGTAATAATCAAAATCTGGAATCCTGAAAGGTTAAAAGTTCAGTCTCTTTGTTAAATACTGCCTTGGACTGGCAGCTACACACAGCCCAGAATTTATTGTACTGTGGAAACACAGAAAAAATAAACCCGGCACTTTGGGTGAGGGCACATCAGCATGTCAGCTGCAAATCTAAATTGATTTTATTTTTAAATGCACGGTGTTTGAGTAAAACGGATGAATGTAAAAGCAGCCCTCCCCTTCAAGTCCTCCCTGCAAATCCCAAACATAATAAAATCCCCTTTATACAATGCAACTAAAAATTTTAAGTGCAGATGCTGATCTGCAACAGAAAATCTTTTGTTGTCTCTTAGTCCAGATAATTTTTCTTAACTATTATGTAGGTGTGATTCATTTAAGCAACCCTTCTCTTTATATAGTTGCCACTGCTTCACTGGACATAAATTAAAAAGAGACCAGTTAGGCAGATGAGCTAAAAATAACTGCTTTGTTTCAGATATGAAAGCATCTATCAAATGATCTCCTAGCAAAATTCTAGTGGAGCAATTCCTGTGGTTCTAATGATACTCTCTCAAAAGAAATGCTCTGGAAAATTATCGTGATTGTGCCAAAGATTTCTTTCAAAGGATAAAAAAGAAATCATGCCCTGTTTGATAACTTCTGCATGGCCTATTTAGTTTTTCCCTTTCCAATGTGAATTTCCTTCTTTTTTTTTCTTAATGTTAAATATTGTAATATGTAAACTTTGAAGTAAATGTGTAAAACTTAACTGAGCAAAATCAGATGCTTTAGTGGATTTAGTATTTTTTTTTTCACTGCATTATTTCATGAACAATTTCAATATCTGTATTTCTCATTCTAAGTCTCATTGAAAACTCTTAACTCCCTACTACAGGGGGCAAGTCTGCCCTCCTCCTGCTTCTGCGAGGTATATACACCTGCAAATTTCTTCTACTTAACACAAATAAATGTTTTAGAAAATACAATTGGGAATTTTTGCAAGCTTCTGAAAGTTGTTTATTCTGCTAGTGCTGCAGCAGAGCTCTGCAATCAGAATGTACTTAGACTAGTCAGGGCAGTGAGTTGCTAGCATATGTGGATTATATCTGTGCTCAGGAATTTCTAGCTGAAGTGGATGGAACTATTGAAATCCAGCTTAGTGCAATCTCTTTCCAAAAGTGCAATTTCTGAAGTACTATAGAAATAAGCTGTATAAGTGCAAAGGTAGGGCATAGATTGATTATTTTGGAAGAAAGCAACAGCTAAACATGAAACTATGAATCACCATCTTTAATACCATTTATTCAGGACACAGGGCATTGTTGGACAGAGAGCTGAAATATAAAGAACAGTGACTAATGAGGGCATTAAATCATCCAAAAACCAAAGACTGATGTCTTCCTCACATGCATATTGTATGAAAAAGCAAGTATCTGAATAATATACACTTCAGTTCCTTGGAGTTACAACCAACAGTACCCATCCTGTTCTGCTGTTCTCCAGTAAAGGTTCTGGAGAATAATCCATTGCTGAGGCTGAGAAGATTGTGTGGTGTCAAGTTGGCTGGTTGTCTCAAAAAGGGTAGAGCGACATTCATGTTGCAACAGGAGTGGCTTGATTCACAGAGCAAGGAGACAAGTCAGACAAGAACCACCACCCAAGGCAGGAAGTAAATAGAGCTCAAATCATAACTCAGAATCTCAATCAGTTTCTAAACAGTTCCTCTGGCAAGAAATCAGTTGCTGTGGGAAGAGGCACAGGGTGCAGAGAAGCCTTTCAGGAAAAAGTAGGCAGAAAGAGAGGAAATAAAGATACAGCTGTGCTATCCACCATACAAATTTCCCCATATGGAGGAGTCAGCATCCAAAAGAGTGGACACAGAATTCTGCCGAAGCTTTTTGCTCCTGAATTCTGGCTTCTTGAACTGTAAAAGTAAAAATAAAAAGGTATAAAGGTTGTTTCAGACATCTAAGACTAAAAGTTGGCACAGACTTCAGAAAACACACTGAAAAAAATGGTATTGACTGGTAGTGTAGGCAAAATGTGAATGAGAGAAAGGTTAAAAGTAAAGAGGGAAAAAGGAATTTTCTCTACTGTTCTCCTGGACAATAAAAATGCTTCAAAAGAATTAAAGGAGATAACAATCAAACTGATAAGGAGTTCTTCATAAAAAAGTATGTGATGCCTTACTAATTGAGCACACTTGCTGCTACAGGAAATTATGCCCTAGATATGTTTAAATTGGCAATTTAATGTACTTTGGAATTTAAAAAAACCCAGACACTAAAGGTAACGATAAGGTTACAATCATAAACCCTATATCAGATCTTTACTTGACAATCTGCCATGTCTGCAAGACATCCCATCTCCATATTAAAGCATTATTTGAAACAGTATAGAAACTAAATACTGAAATACTGAATACTGAAAACTCTGCTTTCTATGCTGCCTCTGTAGCTTTCGAGAAAACCCCAAAACATCAATTGATAGCACAGACACCTACTTGCAAAAAGCTTGAACTTCACACACCAAATCATCACCCAAAGAGATCACGTGATTGGACAAAATTCTCCTCAATGAAAACTGCTAAATGTTTGAATAAGCTTCAGTTCTTTTGAATTCTTTTCTCCCTTAAAATCTGGTTACATGGTATAAATATCTGTCTATAAACCTTGCAGCACTATAACAATGTTAAATCTGCTGTATCTGAAGTTTATATCCAAGTTCATTTGGTACCCAGAAAATATTTCCTTCTTCACTAATTTCTCAAGTGTAGCTTATATAACTGCATTATGTTGTTGTAAACTCAGGCATAAAATATCCTATTGTAACTTCAATTAAATCAAAACTATTTCTGGCTTGTTTATGAGAGTGATGGGACAGAATGCTGATGTTCTTTGAACTCTCTTCGTACCTATTTAATATACGGTTTAGGATATTGCTTCATTACTATATATCCATCTGTCTTCCACATTTTTTAAATTTAATACTGCATAACAAAAGCAATTGCTTAATTTCTTTATTTCTTTCCTTGGAGACTGTAAGGGAAATTGTTTGGTTTGCTGATAGGCTTTTTGTTTGTTTAATTTGGTGGGAGAGTTTATGCATGTTTGTTAGAGATGTATGGAAGGAACTATTTCTGGAGACACAACTTCCAAGTCTAACTCTATGGTCAGATTCATGTCCTTTCTCATCTCTTGTGAGAGTTCATTCCATAACAGTGGCTGAGCCTGTGAAGTGGGTAACTTCTTTATTCTGCTCTTAAGCAACTTCCCTGTTAGTCAACAATTGCGCTGAACTGCTGCCATGAAAGGTCATGGAAGGAAAGCTGATCTCTTGGGTATCTCAGATCAAACCCTTGGAGGGATCTGAGCTGCAGGACAGAGACCTTAAACCAGACACCATCATCACGAGTACAAAGCTGATACAAAAGGCAGTAGCACTGGCTATTAAACAAACTTTTTGACAGGGGCATATATAGGTTTACACACATGCCCTCTCACACAGTTACTTGCTTATGCTTTTTCATGATGTTTTCATCCTTAGATATAATGAGCAGCAATGATAATGTCTTATAGTTTTTTCTTTAATTTTGTTAGCAAGTAAATGCTGATTGAGCCAATACATGTAAGCACTGGAGCTATCCGATTTCATTATCATGAACATGCTAAGTTGCAAATAACGCTATCATTGTAATAGTATGTTCACTGGAACGTCACTTTTTTATTCTTTTTTTTTCTCTTTTATTCTGGATCTTATCCACATGATTCTTCAGAGAATCAATCAAAACTCCTTTTCTTAGTGCAGATCAATCAATCAATTTCTCATGCTTGACATTGCCTGTTAGTACATAACGAAACACAAAGCACCCTTTTGGATTTCCTTAACAGCTTGTTTACCTTCCATTTAACACAGAGAGTTTGTCAAATTCTTTAGAGGACCAATACACTGACATGTGTGTTACTAGCCTCTATAAAATGTCCCTCCTCTATTATATGATTTCAAAGATCAAGCCTGCCTTTGAAAGACCCACCTCCTCTACCTTTTAATAGTGTTGGCTGGAAAAATTAAAATACAGAGAGCCAACATATTTTCTATACCTTGCAATAATACTACAGTTATCTAGAAAAAGAATTCCCCCAAATCCAGTCATTCAGATTCAACCTGTACCTCTAGGCACAGTGTAGAAAGCGTAGAAGGCACAGTTTTCAAGTAACAGCCTTCTCTTTTTTTTGCACCATTGAAAGGACAGATAGCTTTTTCTGCTTTGCAAGGGTGCCTGACACCCAGAGGATGATGATGGAGAGGAAGTGGGGTGATGAATCTCCTACTGGCCCTCCTTCTTCATGTTTAGCTGATGACTTGAAGGGAATGGTATGAAATAACTATAACCTCTGGTTGTGACTGACTTATTCTGGGCTCTGCTTTGACGCTGTTCATTAAGAAGAGTTAATTTCTTTTGTTTTCTAAAACTAAATGGCTTGTCATTAGTTTTACAGTTCTAAAAGTTTAAAGTTAAGGCCTGTTATAAGGTTAGAGAATTTTACTGGCAAAAAAAGTATATGATAGAGCACTTCTCTATTATCTACCATGCAGTCCTCTGCTTGTAAAAGTAGTGGCCAGTAGACACCATTTGAAAACCAATGTGTCTCCAAAACTAGCTCAGCTTATGTTCTTACATGCCTACAGCATTGCTCCAAAAAATGCTAAAGGGCAACATGTCCTTAGTGCATGTGTTTCTAAGCTAAATATAGTGAAATTTACAGATAATTTTGAGATATTATTTTGTTCCAGGTATGAATGTGAATTACTTAATAGACTTCCATATGAAAAATATGCATGTTAAGTGTTTGTCAAACACCATATTCTGACAAAATTGAGTTTTAGGATTTTTTTTTGCCTTTCTCTTAAGTTTAGAAAAGTACAGTTAAGAGTGCGGTAGTCACAGCCACTGAGACCTGTTTAGCAACACAGGCAGCAGAAATAAAAGTTTTCTTAGATTGCTTGATTGAATGGCGATTAACTTTCCTTAAGATGTGACACCACTGAGTTGAAAACAGAAGAGCATCCTCTACATCCATTAGGTACTTAAGTCTTCTCTGCAAGGTGACAGTGACTTTACCAGTTATTTTGAAAAGTACAGTGATAATCATTTTTCATGATGATTATGGAGCATCTGTTAAGAAAGAATTATGTCTTTCTCTTGACTAAATAACATAGCTGTGCATTAACATTCAGTTTAGATGTGTCTTTACTGAATATACTGAATACAATCAAAAGCAGTGTTTCACACCATTGAAAGGGGTCATTCTGATACTTAAATCTTATGGATCCTGTTTCTCAGAGGTACCTGATCAATGTACAGTACAACAAACTTATGGATGAGAGTTAAAGTAGCATGAAGTTAGAATCATACAATCATGGAAGGGATTGGGTTGGAAGGAACCATAAAGATCATCCAGTTCCAATCCCCCTGCCTCATCCAGTTTGGCCCTGAACACCTCCAGGGATGGGGCATCCAAGCTGATCTGATGTTTTTTCTGATATCAAGCAGCTTTGTCCTTTATCAGGAGAAAGCTACAGTACTCTAAGTTCATCTCCATATCATGTCTGCTAGGAAGAGGTCAGCTGGAATTTGGACAATGCAAAGTAGTCCTCAAATTTTGTTCAATCATTCTCATATTCCATGAAGACTTACAGGTGGTCGCAGATGTAATAGTATATGTGACTACACTGCCTTTTTCCTGAAATTAGATACATTAATATTTATCAAGACTGGACAGAAAACAAAATTTAGAAATATTGCGCACCACAGTTCTTCATTTTTATGTTCTATTATGCAGGAGTGATTGAAGTGCACAGATGAGAAAAGCACAAGCAGTCTTTTTTTAAAGCTTGTCCAGAGTGTCTCGCATTCTTCAGACTTCTTGGTAAAGAAGTTGCCTACAAAAGTAAGTAATGCTGAGTACATTTTCCCCTCATGATTTTTTCAGAATAGTTCTGTCTTCTAAGAAGTAATAATAATATTCAACCTTCCATACGCAGCCATATTTATGATAAACTAAGGGGAGACATGTCCCCATAGCCAGAGATAGTCTTCCAGATGTGGAGAGCTTCAAGACCTGTGATACCTACCCTGAAAAATATCTGCTTTTCTGCTGAGAATGCAAAGAAATGGATACAGAAAGACAAGTGTGATGTTTGCTTCAGCTTGTGGAAGTTTTTTATGAATTTATCCCCCAAAGCTGTTAAAGCAATCCCCCAAAGCTGATTTGCTTACACCCAGCAGGAAACAAATTGAAGACATTCTTCAAGTCATGCCTCAAAGTTAATGATGTTTTATGACGACACTCAAAATACTTTACTCCTTATCACCAAAATGCTTACCATCTTCTCAAGGAGGAGAATGGATCTGCCATTTGTGCCAAAAATACTGCATAGGACACAAGGACAGAGAAATGGCGTCTGTTGACTCCTGTCTTCCTATATCTTCTGCATATTTCCAGATTTTTTTGATCATTTTCATCCTATGTAACTGTAGTGCATGCTACATGGCCTTGCACAGCAGACAATTTTAAAATTTGAAATTAGATGCTACATTGAAATAAACTAATATGGTTTATGACTTTGTCAGCTAATCCTATATAAAAAATATTTTACACACCACTCTTTATTTTTGTGACCAAGAAAATTCTCACAACAGCATTTTAACAGCTGTAATGCTGGGTTGAGATGCTCTAAACCTGAGATGATGTTCTGCAGGTAATATTTAAATTTTATTTGACCCATGCTGATTTACACAAGACGTATTCTGACCCACTTAGAGTCTAAAATGGCTTAGCACCCTCTACTGTAAAGTAACACAAAGCTACCTGTGATTCTCACATGTAGGAACAGTTTGGTAAAACCAGAACACAATCAGCCTGCTTTGAATCAATTTCAGTCATAAGAGGATGCTGGGCACTGAGGGCATAACATTACTGAGTTGCACTGTACAGAGGAGACACACTAATACAAGCAAGTGACATGAAACAGCAGATGCACTTTGCTCTGATTCATCCTCTCAAGGCACAACTCAACAATCAGAGAGAACTCAGACTGTATAGGGGACAGGATATGCCCTGTAATGTGTGTTAAAGTAGAGTTTTGGAAATAAAAGTATTTTCCCCCAGCTATAACCACCATAGCCCTTTCTCAGGCTGCTGGACATCCTGAAGGCTGGACAAACTTGTTCTACTTACAGAAAGTTTTGAATATTGTGCAGTACCCTCCAAGGCCTTGCAGATATAAGATGGTCATCGTGCTGCCCGTCTACCCTGCAAGATCTTACTGGACTTAAGATTACTTCTCAAGAAGACTTTAATATTACTGGTTTTGCATACTTTTCTAATGTGTGTTCTGTCCATATTTTCAGAAGTGGTTGCTGGTAGTGGGCATCTTGGTTTTGAGTCATAGAAGTAAAACACTTTGAGTCTGCTTTTCAGAGTTCACAACTTCAGCAAACAGGGCCTAAGAAGGGACAAACAGCATGTTTAAAATCCACTAGTAGGTATTTGGCCCTCAGTATGTGAAGATTTTTGAGAAAGCCTTGTCAAGACACCTAGTTCCTGTGTTATTTCTACATTCAATTTCAGAATGATACAATAACATCAGTGTTAACACTACCCCTTTGTGATTTGTTTCCACTGGTCCACTTCGAAAAAATGGAAGACAAACAACTTGAATTAGGAGACACACCAGAAACTGGGGAAAAGATTAGGAAGTAATAGCTCCTGACACTCAGTATCACATCTATTAGCCACCTCCACCAATTTCAAATTGTAGTTTGGCTAATATAACTTCAAAAATTAATACCAAACTGCTAAACTTCTCCTACTGAAGCCATGTCAATCCTCATTTGTCTGCATTATTGTCCTGCAAACACACACCCACAATTTTGCATCTCTGTGTGCCCAGCCTCTCTTCCTTGAAGAGTGCAGGGCTGAAATCTTGGCCTCACTGAAGCCTGGTTCTGTGCCATCTTGAGACTGAGACCAAGAACCTCTGGGAAAAATGGTAAAATACATCCTAATTTGAATTAATTAAGAAGAAGAAGATGGAATTAAAATGACTGCTTTTCCAAGCAAGATTTGCTTGACAGTTTTTTGCAGTAAGAAAACTACTTTGATTTCTTTCTAAGAGTTTCATGCAAAGACCAGTAATACACTGTAGAAATTGCTGAAACACAGTTGAGAATTAATGTTACCCTCCCTACAATGCTTATTCACTTGCTGATTAGGAAATCTAAAAGAGCAGAAGGTTTATGTGGCAAGAAACAAGCAGGCACATTATCTGCTATAATATCACACGAGATGAATATTGCTTTTTTGAAGTGCTGACTATACTGTGAGGGTTACTATTACTGACCCTATTCAATACCAATCATTACACAGAAATGACCACAAATGAAGAAGATTGCTGGCTTCTAAACTTGTATGTGTGCAGGGTGTATGAATTAACTATTGTATATCTTTAAAAATATGCCTGGGAATACTAATATTTTCAATTAATTGATAGGAAGTGATTTCAATTAGCCGTTTGGACTATTTGCTGTCTTGATGTTATTCAAAATGCCTTTCATTTATTCCATTATGTGATTTGTGTATTATGCCGCTGATATTCTTCAGTTTGATACTGTTAATACACAGAAAATTACTCTAAAAAGTGTCATAAGGAGAAAAATTCATAAATACATAGTTCATACTGAAGTCAACATAGGTGAAAATCCAGTAACTTGAAATAAACAGAACTACACAAGAAACACAGACTTAAGGTACGGGTGAATCTTAAGGTCATTTTATGTTTAAATTAGAATCAAATAACTATTAAGATCACTTACAGAAGACATCTGGGCTGTGAAATTGGACTGCATAAGAAAATTTTTCTCCTTTTCTTGGAGTCAACATTAATACAGTTGCCATGCCTAAATTACTTCAGAAGATTGACTTTTGTATTGTAATGGAATTGTTGGGCAAATATGGCTTGGTACATAAAATTAGAGCTGTTACACTGTCCCTTATGCTTTCGTGCAATCTATAAGAATTTTACTATGTCTACACAAGTCACAGCAGGTTCTGCCCTCTGGTGCCCCATGTTCTGTTCTGATATTGCTGTACTCCATGCACGCTGGGACCAAGAAAAATTGCAGCTTAAATTCTGTAACTGAAAGGGAAATATGTATACATGAGAAAATATATATATGTACAGGTCACATATGCATTCTAAACTTAAGAAATAAATATCACAGAATGCTGGTCAATGTGTTTTAAAAAGGAGATTTTTACTATGCAGACTGATATTTGAGGGTGACCCAAAAGGACACCCACCCATAAACAGATACTCAGTCTGAGCATACATCCACTGAAACTACTAAAAGGTATGCAAAAAATAATTTTGTAAAAGAAATCACAGGGATGAAAGAACAAGGACCTTGCAATAATTATTACTGTTTTTTAGAAATGGAGATTTGTTCCTATTGTTATCAGTAAAATAAATATAAAATAAACTGGTTTTGTTCAATATGTTTAACTTTATAGAAGAAAACATCAACTGAAATCACAAAATTAAAATAAAAATATGTATCAACATACTTAAAGTGTAAAAAGTCCTACCATCCAGCAAGATCTGAACTGTTCTTTAAATTTGTTGTTATTTAATACGATGGGTATTTTATTAGGACCTACATAAAGAGAACCTGATGGATAAAGCTTGTCAGACTGAATTATTAAACTTTTAGCAGTAAGGAAAAAGGAAACTGATGGATATTTTCACCTTTTCTGCTTGTGATCAAAGCCAGTATGTTTTGTGTATTTCAAATTAACATTACAAGAAAAGCAGTTCAGCTGTACAAACTTGTCTGTTAGTATATGACTGAAAAAAAAAATCCCATTTAAAATGACACTTTAGTGTTGAATTATAGCCATTTCAGTGTGACTACTATGCAATCTTATTCTGTTTATCAGTGTAAAATGTTTTTATAACTTATCAAAAATCATATTTTCCTTTTTCTGGTTCATTTATCAACAGAAACACCAGATAAGCCAAGCTGAAAACAAAATCTGTGTCCACTGGTTGAATGCTAGGAAACAATGCTTTCTTTTTCTAGGAAGAAACCACCTGCATGTACTCTTATTGTCCTTGATTTGCACTTAATACATTATCCATGTATTCAATCACTTGTGCAAAAATAAGGAACCCCTACGAGCGTTTACATTAAGCCAAAATTTCCTAAGAGGAAGTATATTACAACGCATATCAGCATCAAATATAATGATCCACATGTTCAGCAGCTGGTAGATTTGGAATGACAGGAACACTGGAAACTGACCAAAGACACAACTGATGTTCCAATATGTTTTTTTGCCAGCCAGTGTACCATCTTATTTGAAACTTTCTACTAATCTCCTTAAGTTTCTTGTAGAACAACAACATGCACATACAATCACTTTTGCCTGTACCAACACAGAGCAATAATACATTAAACACCTATTCATCCGGAGAAAGTCAGAGTCAATAAAAAGTCCTCATTTAGTAGAAGCAAGAGCGGAAACAAAAGGACTTAATGAAATGATCTGTTTACAAAATGCTAAGTGAGGGTTCTCTCAGAAAACTGCATTAAATCCAATTCTGTTTTTTAATGTGGCTTGGAAAGCTTTCTCCTGAAGCTCTGTCTTGTCTTTGCAAATGCAGTGACATGACTATTCAAAAAAATCTCACCAAAACAAAACCTGAAGGAAAAACCGTTTCAACTACCGCCCCCTCCCCCCCCCCAGCTTCAACTTTGCTATGGCTTTCTAAATAGCCCAGAAGAGATAAATCAAAGCCTGAACTGTAACCTTACACTTATATACTTGTTAAATGACTTTTTTACAGTCTGTTATTGCTAGAAATTGGATTGCTTTTAAACTAATGTTGTCTGGCGGGCAAAAGTGAGTGAAACCGCAAAGCCTGGAGGAACACTAATTACTTGTTTTAATTAGCAGCAACTTTCACTAGAGTATAATCTCCCTACAGGCCACTTTTCGGTAGGTGTGGAAAAAAAAAAAGATGAAGAAACAAGCCAATAATCTCCTATTTGCTTCTAAATGAGAGACACGTTCTTATTCCAGCACAGGAATAAGGTTTATCGGGAGCCACTCACCCTGGAGGTAGGAGGGCCTAGACCTTTAGCAATCATCCGCAAAATGAACCCCCTTATTTTATGCTGCTAAATCATAAAAGTGCTCCTTTTGTTACATTTCCCCCCTTTAAAGGGCCTTAGTCTCTTGTACAAGGATAGCAATGGATGGCCAAGCTTCCAGCCTTTTTTTTTAAGTCTTTTTTTTTTTTTTAAATTTTCCCACTCTCTGGAGAACATTAAATCACGCTTTTCTTTCCCCTCACCATAGGGGGAACCCCCTTAATGATGACAGAGAAGGAGAAATTCCTTCTGTCTTGCCGATGACACCATTTTGCTGCTGAGAGGCATCTCCCCAGCCTGGATATCAAACATGGCTTCCAGCAGGTGGACAGTGCTGAAGGTCGTGGGCTGAGAAACAGGGAGGCTACAGGGAACTCGGCTTCCCACTGCAAATTAAGTCATCTGTAAAACCTTTTTCATTTACTGGGGGCTGGATTTATGACCTCTTTTTAAGGCCTGAAAGAGCTTGAATACAGATGTTCCTCATTGAGAGTACATGGGCTTGCATGCCTGTGTGACCAACCTGGATTATTATTATTTCTGTTAATAATAAGTGACGTCAATTTCAAGATGGAAGAAAAGAAAGGACATCACTATTTAGATTGCTGATTTAAAAAAAAGGGCTAGGAAAAATAGTAACAGCATAATTAAACATTGTCTGGAGTCACTAAAGTTCATTGCACTTGTAAATATATGCTTGATACATAGAAGCCAATGTGACAATCCTTTTAATTCAATTAATTTGGAAAAAAAAAAATTAGATTTTAAGAAGAAAAAAAAAATCCTTGTCACTGATTCATGCTACTTTATTTCAAGCAGACTAGCTTCTTGAATGTGATATCTTCAGAGTAGGAATTTAAGTTTTACTAAACTGTAGAGCTATGCCAACTTATGTCCCATGTCTAGAGCAGATAACTTTAAAATATGGACTTTTTCATTTATATTTTTCCCTCTTAAAAAAATGCAGAAACTTTACATGCAGCGAAAGGACAAATATTTCTCAAGTGTGTGTTAATACTTATGAGCCAGCCTTGGTTAACCCATTCCCTGGAATTAAATGATGATGTAGGAAATTGTTCTCCAATGATGATGATAATTTTGTGTATATGCATATATCTATACACACATACACATATTTATATATAGGTGCATGCTTTTGGAATGGAATAGAAATCAGTCTATAACATCAAATTTGTTGACATGCATCTATCAGTGGAGTAGACAGCACAGAAGAATCTGTTTCCAGAAATGCAAGTTGTACAGATGCTAGAGTGACGGCTGCCACCTTCCTATCAAAGTATTCATATTTTGGTCTTAATTAATCTAACACAATGATTGAGGAAAAAAAAATGGTTTTAACCACTGTTTTGTATTTGTTTTGGATTCTGCCTTACAGAGTTGTAGACCTGTACTTTAACACCCTTGCATGAAAATGTTTTGCACCATTATCCTTTTGTTGCATTTTGTCATGTATAGGCAGGATTGCCACTTTTCCTAATATATTCCAAAAGGCACTTTGCAGTTCATTTCAGACATGAAAGTGAATAACTGCTTTTGTTAAAAAAAAAAAAACCCCAAAAAAAAAAAACCAAAAAAACCCAACCCAAAACACAAACCCAAAAAAACCCCAATTCCATGCCTAGAAGTAAAAATCCCCACAAGCTAGGGGGAAAAAAAATAAAATCACAAGGGCAAAAAGAAGAAAGCACTGAGGAAAACTCTGGATAGATCATGCAATGGATATTTATTTGTGGCATCTTGGCCTAAGATAGAAAAGTGTAATTTTTCAATAAATTAACATTTTTACCATCTAAGGAAAAAAAAGAGACATACAAGTAGAAAGATATTCACTGAGCAAATTAAAGCAGCTCTTTTAAAGCAGCTCTCTTGTCATCGAGCATCCAGTCTGCACCCTCAGTGAGAGATGGGTTCAGTTGTGGATAAAAAGGAAAGGAGAATTACAAGCCCTGCAAAACAAAATATTGGGATTTCTTTGCACCCGCTCCTTGGAGGACTGGGGCCGGTACGTTTTTTGGCTGGGTTTGCTGCGGTTTTTTACCACGGTAGGCATGTGCTGGATTTCATTTTTCTCTTTCTCTGCCTCCCCGTGCTGGCTTCCAGCGAGCTGGTTGCCTGGAAGAGGGAAGGAGAGATTTGAATGAAAAAAGTAAACATTAGCAACAAAGACTATAATTGAAAGGGGCTTTGTGAACAAGGGGTGTTGTCGGAGAGCAGAATGGACGAGGGTGGGGCTGCCTGGGGCTCTTTGTCTCCGCGCACACTGGAGCTGCCTGTAGTGCTGCATTGTACTAGGCAGGAATTTACCATCTCACCAGCGGGCTAATAGCTACCTCCACAAACAAATCGAACTATAAAGCTTAAATATTTATAGCTATTTATGACCCCATTTTAATAATTAGTGGCCACCTCCACTTTCAAGGCCTAGTTTCTTCTTCTTCTTCTTCTTTTTTTTATTTCTTCCCTCCTCCCCCCCCCCTTTTTTTTTTAATTTTCTTTTACATTTTATTTTATGGACTGTACTAATTGCTTGTTAGCCTGCAGAACACCGCTTCTGAAGCTGTTCGGTGGATGCTCTGCCACCCAGAAACAACTGAGGAAAAATAGTTCTCCAAGAGTTATTTGTGGTGCTTACAATGCTTCAGAAACGCAGTTTCAGATTTCCTACCTGGATGGTTAGAAATCTTTTCTTTCTTTTTGTTTAGGTTTCTGCAAAATTGGTTTTTATCATAAATTTAGTGTCATCTGATGTGCATAAAATAGAAACAGGGAACATACAAATGGCAAAAAGAAGTGAGGCTTAGAGTGCAGCTGATTGCTATTAACTACTTGGCTCTGTTTGAAGCAGTTTGTGCAAAGAAGTACAGCTGGAGCTGGTGCATAGCGTGTTACCGTCCTGTCACTAAATGATATGAAATAAGGCTTAGAAATAATACCGGGAATAACTTTCGTTGCATCATTTTTGCTTTAATCTATATACCTTCAGGATCTACGCAGAGATTTTAGTATGGTGCTTACCTATAATGTCTCCTTGATTGCATAACCTTAAGCTTAAATTATTTGATTAAAACTCCTTTTTATTTTTAAATATTATTTTTATTTTTTTTTAAATATTATACCGTTGCATATTATCAATACAAATAATTAAGCCAAGGAAAACATACAATGTAATAGATATAGCAAACACCTGCACAGATCTCATGGAGAAACTTCACTTTACATTTTAAAACTGCTTACTGACTCTGGCTCCCCTGTCACAGTAATTTCTGTTTTCCTAGGTGCCAATGTATAGTTTTGATTACTGACTTTCTTATTACCATGGTGAGGGCAAGAACAGTATTTTTGTTAACACATGTTCTCTTTTACGATAGTAGTCTCAAAACACTGAGATAAATCTTGTAGCTCAAAATCAGTCCTTAAGAAAATAGGAGACTGGTTAAAAGGTTTTTGGGAAATTTTCAGTTCAAGAAAGGCTTCACTTTTGAACACTTCTTTTTGTTTGTACCTCCCTTATTTAAGGGTCTGATCTAATACTTGTAGTAGGAAACTGAAAGATCCCAAGTGGCTTCATTGGGATTGGAATAAGTCAATAAATACTCTCCCTCTCTCTGTACAGCAGCTAAACCTCGAGAAAAGTTGCAATAACTATCCTGTGAGATCAGAACACAGCTCTGTACTTGTAAGCAGAATCACTCATGTGATCTCTCAGTGTATAGCATAGAGAGATGTGGATTTGCTGTGTAAGCAGCAGGTTCAACAGTTTCTCCTCTGTGGTTTGGTGTGATCAAATGGTCGTATGTTGGAAGGCTTGGTGTCTGAAGCATACTACAAACAGTGCTAAGTGCTGGGTGCTGTGGAATGGCATTTTTAGTCCCAGAAAGTAAAGTGCTTTGTTTCATACATTCATAGAAAAGTGCTAATGACCACTTCCCCTGCATCTATGCGAACATTTACATCTTCATCTAGTAATGTCTTTATTCCATTGAAATAGCTGTCAGGAAAGTAAAATGATCACTTCGTCTGCATTCTGCAGTAGTTGCAATGATGTGTTTAAATGTTGCTCACTTACTGCTTCTTGATTTCGAGTACTTTAGAACAAGTCTTAATTCTAAGTTTCTGTTGACCTTCTCTTCCCTTAGGAAACTCATGAGCAGTATTTAGCATTGAGATAATGTTTTCATATTTTAACATTTTATCCACTCTCAAAATTACTAAACAGGAACTGCAAGAAAGACAAACACCAACACATGGTAACCAATAGAAGATATTCTATACATACTTATTGGTTATGAAACATTGATAAGGGTTATGCTTCACATTTGTTTAAAAGCATGTTTGATTTCATTAGTTTTCTTTTGGAAATAAATATCAAGAAATATTATATTCTACATAGTAATACAAAAGAAGGGTATATCAAAATTTATTTCATACAGTATATTAATGTTAAGCTAAATAAAATATCCTTCTAGAAGTTAAGTAAAGCTGCAGAAAGAAGAATTTGCTGTGTGAAAGCTATAGCCTCTGCTATACCCAAAGTAAGACTACTATCAATAGTAGTCATTGAGTTAAATTCTAGAAAGGCCTATTACATTTTTTAAAGTGTTTGAACTGTTTCTCGTATCCTGTTGTATGAATTTCAGAACATTCTTGAGTATTGCCTATTTTTAATCAAACTACAGTAAAATAATCATCCTCCATGTGAAGCTTTTTACTATCTGTGATGTTTTTCTCTTACTTGCCAAAATTTCTTTCTTCTTGCTATCAGGACCTGCAAAACCCAGAGATAAATGATTTGGGAGGGAGCTGAATCCAATACTTATCGATCACTGAGACAGGCTTTAATTGTAAAGTGTTTAAATAAAATTCTTTGCTGATCAAATCTGTTGTAATCACTGATAAGAATTGTAGTCCACTCACATAGAGACAGCTATTGGGGTCATTAGCACTCTGGAGGCTACTACCTTGCAAGAGCATAAATTAGAATTCAGGTTGCTCGAAGTTTGCATCTCTCTAATCTGGAGCCTTTGAGAATTAAAAATTACATATTTCATTTATGGTGGCCCTGGAGGAATGATGGCCTTACAAGACTGCTGTGACCTTCACACAGTACTCAGAGTATCCTATATATTTGACTTTTCATTTTGGAAGGTGAAACAAGAAGATACAACTAGCTGCAGGGTTCACAAGCTGGAAACTGGTGTCTCTCCGTACAAAACTGAGAAACACTAAAGGTACCTAGAACCACAAGTTCAACCCCTCAAAAGTTAAATGCTGGAGAAAACCCTTATCTCCCAGAACAAGCATTAACTAAGTGCAAGGAACGAAGTTTTGGGGACAAGTCGTTCTGAGCTTTGAAGATGAAGCAAGCACTTTCATTGCAGGTGCCTATTCTGTAACTCTTACCATTGCAAAGAGAAGACAAATTACCCTGTTAGCAGTTGGACTAATTGATCATGAAGTCTGATGGGTTCCTCTACTACAGTAATTATCCCTGCTCACCTCCTGTTCACATAGTGAGATGATAACTTTAGAAGCCCATTCTCACCTACCTGCCAGCTTGGCAACAGCAATATTGAGGTGGGTTTTAAGCAATGAGAGCAGTGATCCTGCACATGCATACTGACTCGGCAGCTGCAGTCTGATAGCCCTACTAACTGATAATCTTGTCACCAATTTTCAGGAAACCTGCAGGAACCACGTTATTTTTTAATGTTTTGTGAATGTGTGAAATTTCTCTGAAACCTGTTGAAACTGGCCAACTGGTCAAAAATTACTAAAGGAGAAATAACAGGCAGACAGATGGGCGACGTAGCCTTATTTCTGTGGAAACCAGGCTTTGCCTTCAAATCCCAGCTACTGTTGCTGTTCTGTATGCTCACATGTGTAAAGTATGTCTGTTAGCGATCTTTGCAAAGTTCTACTAAGTGGCTTGGATGAGACATAATAAAACAAGATTTTTGGTGACTAGCAAGAAAATTAATTTTCTCATTCCGAATGATTACCTGTTGAATGGTGCTTCAAGCATAACTGCAGAACGTAGCTTCTTCTTACTAAATATATCAGAGCTTTTTAACTTAACTAGGTGTTTTGGAACAAGGTGCTTGTCTCTTACTTTTTGCTCATCCACCTCCTTCACTTTTGAGCAATATTAAACCCATTTTCCTGCCTGTCATCTTGTCACACACAAGTTTACACTTATACTCCAGTACTTGTCTGTACCTACAGCCATTATGCACAAAATGCTTTCATAGAACTGATTTGTGAAAAAAGAACACCTTACTCTCTTCTAAAGATCAATATTTGTCATAAGGCTTATAAGAGATCAGCCAGCTACTCAGCCAGTTCTCTTGAAGGAACAGATTGCTCTTTCTTTTTCTTTAAAACAATTCCCATGCAGACCTGAGCAGAGTTAACTGCGCATATTTAATTTTATCTCTTTTTCCTGCCACTTTGGGCTGCAGGCTTTTTGGGGCTGAGATTGCTCCTAGCAGCCTCCTCCTCCTCTTTAAAACCTTGAATACTGTGTATCAGCTGCCATAATGGAGCTTGTATCCTGTGCAAGGTTCTTAGGTCAGGTGGTATCACGTGAAACAAAATAATACAGATTTCTTGTTCCTATTCAACTGGAAAGACTATGTTGCCAAGAAAAGCTCATTTTGTGATTACGTGAAACCTCTGTTGCCAGTATAATTTGAAAAGAATAACAGGGCAGAAAAGTAGCATGAGGATGAGAAAGAATTTCTTTCTAACTTAACTGTACACTGAGAAGTTTGTCTATGGCTAGTAATTATGGAAAATTACTAGTCTTTGTAAATGAATGGAAAAATTATTTGTAAACAAAACAGGTATGTTTCACTGCTGGAAGGAACCCCACAGAAGTCCATGAGCAGCGGGAAGAGGATTTGGCTTGGGGGCTTTTGTGAGCTTTAGTTAAGGAGTGTGTGATAAAAAGGATGAGTTCATTTTAAGAGTGAACTTGAAAATATTCTACAGAGGTGTAACATTCACATGCTGGAGTAAATATCACAAAGCATCTTTTGCTTCTGAAACCTAACTGCTGTCATAATGACCATCTGCTGGCTGTAGGTTTCTAACATTCCCTGACCTATGACATTTATGACAAATTATGCACCAAAGTGCTAGAGACGGCTTGTTAAAATGAAGCCTGAGGCCCACAAGTTCTCAACCCCTTTTGTCTTTAAAAGCATGGGTTAAATGGGAACAAGAAGTAGTTTGGACAGAAAACAGACATAGCAACGGCTAAAAGGAAATGAAATCCTAATCCTCTAACCCTTTGACTTTTGCAGCTTGCTGCACAGCAATGTGCTTTCAACCATTAAACTACCTTAACCTTCTGAAGAGCCAAATCAGTTCAAATTGACTGAAAATTTGCACATCACCACACAAGCCTTGATTGATTCCTATTTGAAAATTGTATGGAAGACAACCATTTAATGCAATATTTTTAACCAACAAAATGTGTTTCACAGTCACCTCCAGTGCACAGTGTAATTGGTGTCATATAAAAGCAATGTGAAGAAACACTTTTCAAAGTCACAAAGTTAGTCTAGCTGTAAAACACACTCATGTCAGTTAGATTTAGTCAGATCTCTAGAGTTTCCTCAAGGTGAGCTAATATGTACAGGAATTAAAAAAAATATTTTCATTCCTTTTAACTCTTTCTTGGCTACATTCAACAGCTCTGGTGGGTTCTGGGGTTTTAGCTATATCAGAAACTCAACTCTTGTTTAAAAATGTTAACTTGCTTCTTTTATTAAAAGAAAATTGAATTATGGACTTTACTTAGAAAAAAAGTCTGTTTTAAGGTGTGAAGCCTCACAAGTTCTAGCAATTGCTAGAAAATAATTATCATAAACTCACACACAAAAAAAATCCTACAAGACACACGGTCACATTATATTTGTAACACTAACAGACTATGCATTAAAATGTCAAAGGGGTAAAATAGCACATATGTATAGTTTGAAGCAAACACCTGTTGGAGGTTCATAACAAAATTCAACTTTCTTTTTTATTCTTTATCTAGAGTTTTAATTAAATCAGCATAAGATAGTGCATCGAATAAAACCAACTCTCAAAATTAAGAGTATTGCTAAGTTTCAGATCAATACATGAAAACCATATTATATTGGGCTACAAGGACCTCTAGGATTAGGTCTGTAAAACCTTCATACATTTCCACATGCTTCTAAATATTACTTTTTTGTACTGTATCCCATGACCTTTATATCAGGTAATGACCTGTGAAAACAAAGTAGGCATTACACGGTAATGTTACATGACTACATGATGGTGTTTGCCCAAACCACTATAACATTTCAATATTGCAGTAATGAATGCACACACCACCAGCTTCATCAGCAGAAACCCCCTGCCATGTCATTTTGCTGCACACGGTTAAAGCCAGAAACCTAATTGTATGAGACTTTACAAAGGTATGCATACCACTGGACAGGTCTTCTAATCCTTCCTCCCTATAGGCTTCTGTTACCTGTGTTTCTTTCTTCTTGTTATCTTCAAGAAGGAGGTCTCATGGTTTGGTACCTCTATAGCATCTCAAGGATGTTTGACTTTGTCTGGGACTGTATTTAGCCCTTGGCTTCTCCTTTCACAAAGTAATGCTGCCCTGCAATGAATGAAAAGCATCAAAATGGCTATTGGCAGGAATGAGAGTTTATTTTTAGTCACTTGCCCACCAGAGAATCAACCAGGACTGTCAACTGAGCTAGTAAGGAACAAAGAAAAAGGTCATGCAAGAAAAGGTGCAAATAAAAGGAGAAAGCAGAAGAACATGATGGATAAAAAAGACTCATAATTCAGGCAAGAGTTTAAGCATGTATGAAAATCTCTCTTTCTGAATTTCAGATTAAAGTCTTTGTTTAAATTGGATATGCTTTTAATTTGTTTCTGTTAGAAAAATACCAGACATGATCTTCATCTCCATAAAGTCTCAGTCACCTTAATTTTCTGCCACATTGATTTACATGAAAGGAAATTCAGGAACATACAACTTAGCTAATGCCTGCTAAATTGTTACCTACAAAGATATATGGAATCACTCACTGTAAATAAAGTAGCCTAGGAGTAAAATATCTCTGGGGTATTCTTATCTAACTTTAAAAATGTAGATGAGACAGTAAATTATTTTCCTGTCTGACACAGGTCTATAAACTTTTCTTCAGATTTTCATTCCACACCCGCATAAAAGGCAGGCTTTGCAAAATTTCCTTGTTTCTTTCTTCCAGAAAAAAAAAGGAAAGAAAGGGAAGTGAAAAAGGAACTGAGACCAGGATAACAGACAGCTCAGTGGGCTCAAGCATTCACATAGGGAACATAAGATTCAGGTTTTGTTCTTGTACTGCCAGGTTTCACATTCCAGTGCTCTATTCCTTTGTTGAAATAATTAATTGTGTGGTGGCAGACTGAATACTTTACATAAGCACAAGCACAGGGAGAGGGTGATAAACCTTAATTCCATAATTATTTATTTCTGCAAAATGGAACAGCTCCAGCTGATGAGGTTAAGACCCAGATCCACTTTGAATCACTCAGGAATGAGTTTCAACTTATGTCCCAATAGTATTATTGTCAAGTGAATAAAGTGACCTCTGGTCTATGATCCTGGTTTTGATCATAAAATATGCTAGGAGGCTGAGATATTTTTTCATGTCCATCTTGCTGTGTTCTTCCTTTCTCCTCCCTACTATTCCTCAGATGTTTGGTTTTGACAAGCGGAAATTTTTTAAATTAAACTCATAAGTCAGAAAAATCCCCATCTATGTTTACTCTTGACTGGATAGAAATTACCATCTTTGGGTTACTCTAAGGTGGAGAGGTTTCAAACTCATTAAATTTTATTCTTAAATTCATCTTCAAATTCATTTAATTTTATTCTGAAATTCATTATAGAGCTATTCACATACTTAGGCAGAAAAATAAAGCTGTACTGCACATATAGGATGAAAGGCCTTAGTAAATCTGCCACCCAAAAAGTAAAGGTATATCCCAGAAAACTACAGGCCTGTCAGTCTGACCTCAGTGCCAGGGAAAGTCATGGAGCAGGTGATCTTGAGTGCTATCATGAAGCACATGCAAGAGAACCGGGTGATCAGGCCCAGTCAACATGGGTTCACAAAAGGCAGGTCTTGCCAGACTAACCTGATCGCCTTCTATGACAAAGTGACTCGGCTGCTGGATGAGGGAAAGGCTGTGGATGTTTCTTCCTGGACTTCAGTAAAGCCTTTGACACAGTTTCTCACAGCATTCTGCTTAGGAAACTGTCAGCCTCTGGCCTGGACAGGCGCACACTCTCCTGGGTGGAAAACTGGTTGGGTGGCCAGGCCCAGAGAGTGGTGGGAAATGGTGTGAAATCCAGCTGGAGGCCAGTGACAAGTGGGGTTCCCCAGGGCTCAGTGCTGGGTCCAGCCCTGTTCAATGTCTTTATCAATGACCTGGATGAAGGCATCGAGTGCACCCTTAGCAAGTTTGCAGATGACACTAAGCTGGGTGGAAGTGTCGATCTGCTGGAGGGTAGGGACGCTCCAAAGGGATCTGAACAGGCTGGACCACTGGGCAGAGTCCAATGGCATGAGATTTAACAAGGCCAAGTGCCGGGTCCTGCACTTGGGGCACAACAACCCTGTGCAGCTACAGACTAGGAGAAGTCTGTCTAGAAAGCTGCCTGGAGGAGACGGACCTGGGGGTGTTGGTTGACATAAGCCAGCAGTGGCCCAGGTGACCAAGAAGGCCAATGGCATCTTGGCTTGTATCAGAAACGGTGTGACCAGCAGGTCCAGGGAGGTTATTCTCCCTCTGTACTTGGCACTGGTGGGACCGCTCCTCGAATCCTGGAGTGAGTCCAGAGAACAGCAACGAAGCTGGTGAAGGGGCTGGAGAACAGGCCTTATGAGGAGCGGCTGAGAGAGCTGGGGTAGTTTAGCCTGGAGAAGAGGAGGCTGAGGGGAGACCTCATTGCTCTCTACAACTACCTGAAAGGAGGTTGTAGAGAGGAGGGTGCTGGCCTCTTCTTCCAAGTGACAGGGAACAGGACAAGAGAGAATGGCCTCAAGCTCCACCAGGGGAGATTTAGGCTGGACATTAGGAAAAAATTTTTCACAGAAACGGTCACTGGGCACTGGAACAGGCTGCCCAGGGAGGTGGTTGATTCACCTTCCCTGGAGGTGTTTAAGGCACGGGTGGACGAGGTGCTAAGGGGCATGATTTAGTGTTTTATAGGAATGGTTGGACTCGATGATCCGGTGGGTCTCTTCCAACCTGGTTATTCTATGATTCTATGATCTTATTTGACCTCATATACTGAAAGTGACAAGTCAGGAAATCACACCAGAAAGAGCGTATCTAGAATCTGGACAGGTTAAATACAAGTTCATAACAAACAGGCAGAAGAATATCTCTTCTACGTACACACTAGAGCTGATGACAACCTCATTATCCTGCTGGGTCTTCCAGTCTTTTTCCCAGATCAAGAGCATATCATATCTAGCTTACCACAAACTCCTCTTCTAATAATTTATGTGTGTCTATACCTAACGTATTTGATCTTCTAAGTAGTTAATTCATGTAGATTTCCTCCTCTCTGTTATTCAAAAGGTATCAAAATATGGATTTTAGGTATCTCCATTCTCTGTGTCCTCTGAAAGGCATATCTGAGAGGCATGATACTCTCTGAAGTTTGTGCAACAGCCCTCAAAAAACCCCAGCACTATGTAAAGAACCTCCATGACTATCCTACATTAGAAAACTTTGAAAAAAACTGAAAAATACAGGATTTTGTTTAGAAATTTCTTTCTTTACAAATCTACATTTTCTGGGTTGTTCTAAGTTATTTTGTCATGAACATGTGTGGATGTAGACAGTACATAATATTTTACAGTTTGTTTACTGTGTATTGCTTAAAAGATATCTGTACCAGTACCACGGAAGACAGAAACTTAAAAGTATGCAAGTCATGGAGGAAAAGATACAGCAGCTTTCTATGTGAGCACCAGTCCTCCAACTATTGTAATTGCAGTATTGATCATGAGTTAGACTGGGAAAGTGTATCATGACACTAAGGTTATTGCAAATTCTGTATCACATAAAAGTATTAGGGACATTATATTTTATTCACTCTCCTGTTTCTCAAAATAAATTAATAATTTAAAATACTAATAAGCAGACTATTTATGAAATTACATTATCTCTAAACAAGTAAGAGAACTTCCACTCAAAAACTCACTGAAATCCTCTTGGATATCTAAATAACAGTCTGAATCTGATTTTGCAAACACTACTGTATACTTTATTACAAGCAATCTTTGTAGTTTGTTGTTTGCAAAGCAATCCCATGATTTGAAGCTGTCGTGGCCCCTTCCCTCGTATGTTTTTTGTAATCTACTAAAAACATCAAAGCAACCTTGTGACTAAAGTCCTGTCTACAAATAGTGGCAATAAAAAGCTCACTTCACATGATATGTAGAGGTCACAGATACCAAAAAATTTTCCATATGGGTTTGAAACTCTTTAATCAGATTTATATGAGCAGATTAGCCCTTCCTGCAGCCACTAGGATCCTTGTCCTCAAAGAGAATTCAATACAATCAAAGGCAAGACATGTTACATCTACTGCCTTGGTGTTCTCCCACGTGGAAGATAACAGCCTTATTTTTCAGATTTGTGAATCAGATACTGCTGCAGCAGGACACTGAGACCAAGGGTGTGCTGCAGTTTTCCCGTGCTACCCATTTGAGCTCATCTGTCCTAAGTGCTTCTAGTTAAATCTTTGCTGCTCCAGCCATGGCCACTCTGTCTCAGAAGTCTCTCTGCTAACAGGGAAGTGCTTTGGTAAAGCATTGCTTCAGCAAAGTGTTTTATAGAAAGGGTTTACATTCTTGCTGGGGTAAAGCTAGTAAATTATAAGTTGTGCCAAACAAGAAATATCAGAGATATGCTTTTATAAATACCATCTAAATGGAAGTGGTAGACACAGCTCAGCTCTGGCAGACTTTTCTTCTCAACACCTTGATACTATGCCTGCTTTGCCAACACCAATGGTGGAGCTGGAGAGCAGTAGGGATGACACAAGTCATGTTAGTGGAAGTAGTTTCAAAACAACCTTTCAAATAACTCTGTAATGGACTATTTTGGACGATGCACTCTTAAAAGACAAAATCTTGAATAACCAACTGTGAACATTGTTTAAAAAACTATGATTTTATGAGATAGAAAACCTGATATAAAGGCAGAGTACATAGCTACAACGTTATTCCTACAGTCTCAAGTAACAGCTCATCTGACTGGATAATGTTTTCATAGAATCATAGAATCATAGAATAACCAGGTTGGAAGAGACCCACCGGATCATCGAGTCCAACCATTCCTATCAAACACTAAACCATGCTCCTTAGCACCTCATCCACCCGTGCCTTAAACACCTCCAGGGAAGGTGACTCAACCACCTCCCTGGGCACCCTCTGCCAGTGCCCAATGACCCTTTCTGTGAAAAATTCTATCCTAATGTCCAGCCTAAATCTCCCCTGGCAGAGCTTGAGGCCATTCCCTCTTGTCCTGTCCCCTGTCACTTGGGAGAAGAGGCCAGCACCCTCCTCTCTACAACCTCCTTTCAGGTAGTTGTAGAGAGCAATGAGGTCTCCCCTCAGCCTCCTCTTCTCCAGGCTAAACTACCCCAGCTCTCTCAGCCGCTCCTCGTAAGACCTGCTCTCCAGCCCCCTCACCGGCTTTGTTGCTCTTCTCTGGACTCGCTCCAGAGCGTCAACTTCCTTCTTGTGGTGAGGGGCCCAGAACTGAACACAGTATTCGAGGAGCGGTCTCACCAGTGCCGAGTACAGAGGGAGAATAACCTCCCTGGACCTGCTGGTCACACCGTTTCTGATACAAGCCAAGATGCCATTGGCCTTCTTGGCCACCTGGGCACACTGCTGGCTCATGTTCAGTCACTGTCAACCAACACCCCCAGGTCCCTCTCCTCCAGGCAGCTTTCTAGACAGACTTCTCCTAGTCTGTAGCACTGCATAGGGTTGTTGTGCCCCAAGTGCAGGACCCGGCATTTGGCCTTGTTAAATCTCATGCCGTTGGACTCAGCCCAGTGGTCCAGCCTGTTCAGATCCCTTTGCAGAGCCTCCCTACCCTCCAGCAGATCGACACTTCCACCCAGCTTAGTGTCGTCCTTTTGTTAAAAGTAGTAAGAGATGCTTAATGGAATTTACAATACTGATACTTAGAGTTATGGCTTATCCAGGAGATGCTAGCATTATTCACACTTAATGATAAAACCCTGGAGGAACTTCACGGGTTCCTTCTCCTTAATCTCCTTATCTCTGTATAGATAAATAAAAAGACTTTTTGCACCTTCTCCCAGCAATGGTAGTAAATTTACTTAAAATACTGCAGACACAACAGCTATGAATAACTGATATCAACATATGCTTGAAAATCATATAACTATCTTGGTATATAGAGAAAAAATACCCTATCATTTTTGTATTAAAAATAAAAAATAGGCAATGAACCTAGGGAAAAGCTGTGTATTATGGAGATCTAAATTTACATTCTAGTCAGACTGCGAAACCAGTCATTTTATGAAATGACTGAAAATAGTAGAGTAACATCACATGAAATGTTAGTTGCCAGTTATTTCAGGTTATTACTAAAGTAACATGCAAGACGATTTTCTAAGTGTGTACTTTTTAAAAATATTTTTTTTATTTATTTTTAAAGTTATCAACCAGTAGTGTAGTTTTTCTTGAAGAAATGTTTACTTTTCCAATTAAGACTAGCCTGATGCTAGCTATTACATTTCAGCATTATTTATTGACTTTACATCTACCTGTTCTACCTCTCTTTCAGCTACTGCTACATTTTACATCATCCTCATGTACATACATATAAAACTGGATAAAGATCTCTCAGAGCAGGGAGAGCAAGACAGAACTCCCTAAGCATGTGATCTGTAGTGTGATTCAACCTCTCTCTGAAATGGCAAACAGGTTATTTTCAGTTCTTTTTCCATTGATGTGCTCTGATGCAGGTAGTCCACAGGAATGTGGTCAGATGCATTGTTTTCACATTTTACCTGCCCGAAGAGTAATTGGTTGTGTTCTGTCAGCATTCTTGCTGTGAAATTTGGACTGTAATGTCTTCCTTCATTGTTCACAGTAAGCTAGTGTCAATAATTTAAATCTTCTAGGGAACAATTCCAGATAGTGATTACCTGGCTGAGGGCTGTAGAATCCAAAGGCTTCTTTGCTCTAGGACTCATTTGGGTGGAGTTCTGGTGTTCTGGATGAATCTGCAGAGACATTAGGTCTGGAAATGTTATGTTAGTTTTAATTCCTAGAGATAAAAGTAGTTGTCTAAAAGAGATCCATTGGTGCAATAGGGATGGAAAGTTAAGCATAGGACACTAGAGGCAACCACACTGGGTCACTCACAAAAAAGATATTGTCTCAGTGTGGCACAGAACTGTGTGTTATACTTGATTCCTGTGAAGTGAAGGATAACTCTCTTGGTAGACAAAAAAAAAATCCAGTTCCTATCACATGAATATGATATACCATGGATGATATAGGCTCAGATTTAGCACTACCATTGGCACATTTCACTGACATGATCAGTTGAAGATGTCTTTTTTTCTCATGGACCAGGATGAGCTAGGGCTATAAAAGCTTTCTGAGGTCACTTCTGTGTTAGATACAGATCCCTTTATGGTTTTAGCATGGTGCAGAAAGTCATTAAGTGAAATGCTATGTCTTTGCACCTCTCAGATGTATAGAGCTAAGAATGCAACATGCAGAGATGTTAGTGGTAACATGCAAGGAAGGGATGGAAACTGTGGAAGTGCATAACTTTTCTGAAAAGACGCTACTGGAGATGTGGTTTCTGACTGAGTATGTGTGACACCTCGACCTTAGACTACTCAAATATGGGAAGTTCCCACTGGGAAGAACAGCTTTCCTCTTCCCTCTACAAGTGGCTGAATTAAGTTAATGGAAAAGAAAAATGAAAAATGAGAACTTTTATTCAGGATTCATGAAGATGTACTAACTAAGAGGGGAAAAGTAGACTTCTACATCATGTAACATATCTACATTCCCTCAGAGAGAAGTCTTAGAGAACTGTTTTAAATATAGAGAAAACTGAACATATATATCAGGCTTTCAAATACTGAAATGTCTTATGCCATGGAAAATATATCACAACTGGACAGCTGTTTAGCCTGTGTTCTTCAGATTTCCATAAGGCTAAAAAAATTCCATAAGCTTTTGACTAATTTTCAGAAAGATAAGTGGGCTGCTAGTGGAACTGGACAATTGTTGAGTTCTCTTCAACAAGGATGATAGAAATATCCAAAACAGTTACACATACACACACAGAGATATTGATATGTCTCAAGGTCCCTTGTGATACGAAATTAAAAATAGACTACTAGTATAGTTCAGTATTTCTTTGAGCAATTCAGATAGGAGTATTTAGGCCTTTTTGCAAATAAGAGCCAAATTTTTCATACATGTTATAATTCATCACCATAATTAACACATTTTCATCCTCATCCTCATCTTCAGGAATTTATTATGGAATACAGAAGCACTTGAAGCTCTAATTCATTCATTAAAATACTCAATTGGTCAGCTAAAACCAAGTTGTGTATGTAACTCACATGAATTACATAGTGATGAACTTTAGATCTATTGATTAATTTAAGGGCAGCAAAAAGATTTGGGTGGTATAAAAAATAACTAGAAATTCTTATTAAAACGTTAGTATATTGTCTATATTTTTCAATCATTCTGTTTACTATTTGAAAAATCTGATTGGGGGGTCTAAGTGTTACCCGATGTTCTTTGGTTTCTTTATTCCCTGCCTTATACAGAGAAACTACTGGCTACCTTCATTGCAATTTCCAGCCCATTTCTTTTGAAGAGTAACGGCAATTACAGGGAGCACCCTTGCTCACATTTGCTGTTTCTTTCGTACAGCCCTTTTTCATGTAGCGATGTATTTACTAAACAACTTTGGTTTTATTTTCCTAAACAAGTTTCTAGTCTCTCCAACGGAGAAGCATAAGCTCTACTACAAACACCCAGGACTTAATATTTATTATTGTTATTATTCAGTAAAATAATATTTTGGAGCGTAGGCATATTTTCCGTGACTAGAATCCACTAAGAACTTACAAAATGAGTCTGGGCACCATGAAGATGCCCCACTGAAGTGATCAGGTTTGTAGAGGGAAAGTGCCATTTTTGCCATGCAAATAAAAGGCAGACAAGGGCAGACAACCACTGGTCCTGGTGCTCTGGGAGCACTCCAAGAACAGCTTCATTTGTGCAGCTACACCAGAATTACCCTAACAATAGTGTATTCACTATGGATAACCACAGAGTGACAATACAAAGATGAAAGCATTGCCCTGTAGGAGCTGGTAAAGACAAATGAAACTGGTGGATCTGGCACTATTAGGATCTACTGGCACTCCATGTGGCAGAGCTGCACATCAGGAGCTCAGGCAGGGGAAGAGCTTTTACAACTACAGCCGGTCTGGGCTTCTCTGATAAAGAGACTTTTCGTGAAAAAAATGATAATTCATCAAAGATGGAGTGTTTCAAAGTAGAACAGAAGATTGAATGGATTTATAAAACCTACCATCTCTACCCAGTCATATTTGTGCCCCTAAATCCTGAAACAGACAATTCTCTGCCATCAGGATGTGCTGTCAGGCTCACACTTGGTTTTCTGTTGGCTCCCCAGTAACTTTTGAAAATCCTACTGTGTGGTTGCAACATAGGCAATAAACCAACCAGGTGAACCTATGAAAGTCTGAAAAGCCTGATAACCTCAGCTTATGTCCATGCTTAGCCTATCTCCTGGCTCTTTGCCAAGGACTCAGGGTTAAAACTAAACCGGAAATTTCTGGTGCTTGAGGTTCAGGCAGTTCTAGCTTAATTTTATTTTAGAGCCTTTTGTGTAGGATATTTTGCTTATTTTGAACCAGAAAAAAATTAAAAATAATCCCAAATTATTTTCTTGGGCAGGTTGGATGGGGCCTTGAGCAGCCCGGTCTAGTGAGAAGTCTTCTTGCCCTTGTCAGGGGGTTGGGCCTGGATGATCTTCAAGGTCCCTTCCAACCCAAATCATTCCATGACTCTGATTCTCTATAATTCTATGAAATGCCTTCTAGAAGTCTTTTCTCAGTGAATCTCAAGTCTGAATTTTGAGATGCTGAACACATAACCTTCTTCACAGCTGTGGATGCAAAGAGAAGGCCAGTTTTACTTTTTGAAACACCATGAACACAGCTCTATTATTTGAACTGAAAAGGTATAAGATTTAGTTCTCTATCTCTAAACATCTATTTAAAAGTACAATTTTAAAACATATTGAAGTTGCCTGTTACATTTTATTTTATAATTATTAATTTTAGTCTTTGCAGAGTTGGCAACATCTGTTGTGATTATATAGATGCAAACATTCAATAACAGAAATGAACTAATGGTATCATTTGTGTAAAATTGGTACTTATTTAACATTTTTTTAAATCTGTGCCTTATCTTTTCCTGGTTTATGTATTCTTAAACACATTCACAACTTACTGCATTCCTTATTACAACAAACTTGGCCAAATATGCAGGTTATGGTTAAAATTACCTGATATTATCCACAGTTTTACTGCAATTGCATTGCCTATAATTTTACTAAACTTAACCATTTTAACTGAAATTTTCCAGGTACTGTGCATTAGGATACAATTTTATATGAAGAGTCAGTCAAAGGAACAGAGGTAATGAGGTTGGGGAGCAAATGTAATTTTTGTATTCTTAGTGTAGCCTGACAATATTTTTTTTCTGAGAAGCACTGATGCCTTGAAGCACAAGGTGGGACTTGTGAGCCAGTGGGATTGAAGATCAGTTGGTGGGAGAGGGGGAAAATGCTGAGATCAGCAGGAGAGGAGGAGTGGCAGAGGTGTGAGGCCAACAAATAGCAGGTTAAAACACAAGCAGATGAATAAATGTGAACTGAAGGGAGGAAACATTGGAGTGGACTGTGACTGATAAGAATAACTGGAACAACATTATATGAGAATGAATTGAGGCTGAGTGGGAAAATGGTTTGGGATTAGAGTGAGAGTTGTACTCAGATGGAGAGCCCAAGACAAAGAGGATGCTATACAGAGGGAAAATGGAGACCAGAATACAAGCCAGGGTTAAGAAAGAGGTGGGGTATCTTAGCAGTGAAAAGCAGGAGGACAACCTTGTATCTATTGCACAAAGGGTCTCTGTAAAAGTATTGCAGCAGTGTTGCACCCCTTTTGGTTATGTTCTAGTTAGACTGTAATCATGTACTTTTATTGTCTGTTACTTTGTCAATGAAAGATATAAGTCTGTGGGCTTTAAAGCTTCCTTTCCTGTCACAGAAACATAAAGACTTCTGAAACCACAAGCATAGACAGAATTTCTGGATTTTCAATTTCCTTTTTGAAAAACCCAAAGTATTGAATGAAGATCCATCTAAAACATTGTGGAGAAGTTAGAACATATCACAGTTAAGGTTGTTTATTCAATCGTAATCCACCTGCCACATAATCACATATTATGATGTAATCTTTCTTTATATAATTATAACCTTTCTAAAATTTTTTTCACCCTTTTTTCCCCCCCCTCCAAAGGACTACAGCTTTGCTCATTTATTAGGTGAATATGCTCCCAGGATGAATTAAGATGCTGTGTTGGTGGAAGCTCTCATCACTAACTAGTCCTTGTTTATCCTGTTGCAAAGGTTTGAAGGCTTACATGAATGAGATAGAGAAAACTATCAATTATACTAGTCATACATATAAAGAGAATTCTTGAAATAGTTGGAGTGTTGCAAAAAATTGCACAACTGCAGATTTCTAAGAAGAAAGAAATCCGTTTTTGTAAATGTTTGCTTAAATAGATATCCTACATAAATTTCTTTAACAGTATCAGTAACAGTATCAGTGAGAATTCTTTGCCCCTCTTTACCTGACTGGGAAAAGTTATTTCATCTTCATCCTTCAAGCAGTGAAATTCAACATGGTTATGATAGCTGAGCAATTTCTAGAATTTGGAGAAGAGCTAGGAAGGATAGAGAAGGTTTCAGTTACTCTGGGTAGAAAAGAGGAGCCCCTGAGAACAGTTCATAGGATGAGAATTAGCACATCAAATATTGCATATATTGAAACCACAGTAGTTACAAAGATGCTGCAGCATAAATCACATCCTCTAGAAGAAGAAAGATTTCTACTAAGCCATGCAAGATTTCTAGTAAGCCATGTGATCACTCGCAGTGGGAGAGTTTTGGGGCAGTATTTCAGCAGGATGTGTGATTTTGAAATACAACAGTCCCTCCACTCTCTGTATGGACTTGGAGAAAAAGAACTCAGGCTTATTAACCCATTAGTTTTCCTGAAGGTTAATGAAATGCATATAAGTTCTTATACATGTCACTAATGTATAGGTTCTTACTGTACAAGCATTCCCTCTGAAATCACTGAAAACTGCAGTAACTCAGTACTGATTCCAGGAGGGAAGGGAAAATCATCCCAAAGCTGCTGCTTAACCTGAAATGCAGAACTAGAATTTCATGGAGTTTAGTGTGTTATCACATGCAAACATGTCACTTATCATTGATTTCACTTTATCTTGCAAAAAGGAGTGGAACTTCCACCTGCATCTTTCTTCACTGTCCTGATATTTTACAAAAAGTCTTCCTACCAACAAGGCAGAAACCAAATAATCTTCATACATACCCACGAGGTTCTATTATCAAGAGCTAAAAGGTCTGCTCCTATTGCTCATGCTGGTGAAGTTAAAACAATACAGCCGCCTTTCTATTTCACAGGAATTAAAATGTTAATTTGCTAAGAAGTTTTGCCACTTTTCTTAAAAGCTTTAAATTTCAACATGTAAATATCGGATTTTGAAAACCAGCAGCTTCACAGTGGGATATGAAATCTGTGAGCCCGGATAATGCCTTTAAAACATTCAGAAGCAACAACAAAATACAATTTTGGACATGCCAGAAGGAGTTAACTGTGATTAATTGCTTTTTTACTCCAGCTCATTTCACGATTGAGATTTCTGTCTCAAGGAATTGTCAGTATAAAACAATATATCAAAGTTTAAATATCAGTAATAAAATGGTAAAGAAGATATTTTGTGACTACTTAGAACTGAAAGCATTTTATTGAAAAAGGCCTTGTTTTATTTGGCAGCCATCCATGACCTCCTACTGTTGACAAAACTAGCAGCAATTCCTATTTGAAGTGTACCAGAAGATGATCCTGCTCGGCAGAAGCTGCTGCTTTAGAGCATTTACAGGATTTATCTCTAAATTAATATTTTCATCGAATACTCTCACTATACACCTTACATAATCTTTAAATTATAGGAAAACGCTAGAAGGGTGTTCTGAGAGTCAGCTGCTGAAGTAATGCTGGAGATTTATAGCTCTCTGAAGTCGACATTTGTGACTGACCTACAGCACACCAGGGCTGCTAGTTCCCTTTCCTGATTCATGATAAGTGCAGCTGTCTCCAAATAAGCCTCCAGAGCCCATTAATGCCCAGTTCATTCCCTCATGGTAAATATGCACATCTCTGGCTTCTCTTTTTAATACTCTGTTGCTGTTAAGTTGAATAGAAAATTAGATTTTCTATTTTTTCCTCCTTTAAAAATAAATTTTTCAGGCACCAAGGTAGCGAGGACTTTAAAGACTCCAGTGAGTACATTTATGTTTCTGTCTAAATAAGTGCTAAAGAAGAAAAGAAGCTATTTATACACTAAAGACTGCAAAATCGTATTTCACTTGCTTGATGGATTTTTAATCTCTCTTAGTGTGGTCCCCTAGCTTCCTTGCATTTGCTGTGTGAAGAATACACAAGATACAACTAATTAACAAAATAATTTGCAGGATGATATGAAGTAAATATTAAAAGGAAAGAGAATACACATTTTTAAAATGTCAAAAAGAAAGCCAATGCATTTGTCATCCCTGCCTCAATTTGTTTTTCATTAATAAAATATAAATTGTTTTCCATTCGGAAAATTTACTAGCAGAAACACATTTAGCATGCAGCTTTGTCTCTTTAGAGATGAAGTCTTTGTTTAAGCACTGGTGATGGTTTTTTTGTGCCATTGTCTAATCTGTCAGAATGGATGGGCATGTGTGTTTAGGGGTGCAAAGATGTGCAGCCACACCTGCTGTGCAAAGCTGCGAACTCACAACTTTCCCGATCATTACAATGTGTTGCACTTGGAGGTCCTTTGTTGTGATGGAGCTGCTGGTGGTTCCGTGGTTGAAGTGTCACAAGTGTCAGGCCTCATTACAGTCACCATAATAGCTCTAAAACAACCTCATATTTTAACTATTTAATATTGATGGGTGGGAAATTAAAGGCTAGATACCCAATAGATTTTGTGATGTTCAGTGGATTGATCACTGAGAATCAAAAGCACAAAACAAAAATTAAAAGGTCTGTTAATACGGTCATGCCCATTATTCATGTGAAGCATAGTTTTTTAAATGATACCAATAATGCCATGCGAACAGGTGAGAAGACGTCTAGATGACATTTTAGCAAGTGATCAATATCTTTTATGGAATTATTTCTTGGATTTATAGAACATGAGATATTTAACAATCCAAAATGATTTCTTATGCTTGATTTTACTCTTTTTCCACATTAATATGTTACAAACTCCTCTGTCTTCAGTGCTCCATTGGATTTAGCTTTCAACATTTATGTTCAGGAAAAAATAAATAATCTTATTACTATTTGAATCACAGTTTTTTTAGTAGATGATTACAGAGATAACAGCTATAAAATTTGGACCAAATTATTTCTGAGTTTTTCAATGCTAAATGGGATTGCACCTGGGTCAGGGCAATCCTAAGCACAAATACAGACTGGGCAGAGAATGGATTTGGAGCAGCCCTGAAAAGATGACCTGGAGGTTCTGGTGGATGAGAAGCTCAAAATGAGCCAGCAATGTGTGCTTGCAGCCCAGAAATCCAAACGTATCTTGGGCTGCATCCAAAGAAGCATTGTCAGCAGGGTGATGGAGGTGGTTCTCCCCCTTTACTCCACTCTCATGAGACCCCAACTGGAGTCCTGCATTCAGTACTGGAGTCCTCAGCGCATGAAGGAAATGGATCTGTTGTTAGAATGGCTCCAGAGGTAGCCACGGAAATAGTCCGAGGCCTGGATCACCACACATATGAGGACAGGCTGGGAGAGTTAGTCTTGTTCAGTCTGGAGAACAGAAGGCTCCAGGGACACCTTAGAGCAGCTTCCAGTACTGAAAGGGGCTCCAGAAAAGATGGGGAGGGGTTCTTGGTCAGGGATCATAGGAATAAGACAAGGGGTAAAGGTTTTTAAGGAGAAAGACGGGAAATTTAGGTGAGATATTAGGAAGAAGTGTTTTCCTGTGAGCGTGGTGGGGCACGGGATCAGGTTGCCCAGAGGAGCTGTGGCTGCCCCATCCCTGGGGGTGTTCAAGGCCAGGTTGGATGGGGCACTGAGCAGCCTGGTAACAGTGGGAGGTGTCCCTGCACACGGCAGTGGTCGGAACTGGATGATCTTTAAGGTCCCTTCCAACCTAAGCCATTCCATGATTCTATGATTCAAAACTGCAGCTTTGGTTTGAGGCATGTTTATAAGATAGTTACCAAATCTTTCAATCACTCTTTGATTTTTACAGTTATTTTTATTTACAGAAGTGTAAAAGTAATTACTTTAATAGGAAATTGGAAATACATGCAGAATATAGAAGTATAATTTCTGTCAATAATTAAGATACTTGAAGGGATTTGTATTTCACTTGACTCTATCTGGCACATTGAACTTTTCTGAACACATTTTCTCACTATTACTCATATCTTTAACTTAGTTTTCTTCACAAAATTACTTCTTTGCAAATGTGGGTTAATGCTTTTCAGAAAATTTCACTATAGTCAAGTTATGAGCCATCATCACTAATTAAAGAATGCAGCTGATGATCTTTATGAAATTATATTTAAGCAAAATCTACATAAGATATAACTCATAATTCCATGCAGCCCACCACAGGATTAATCAATTCTAATCTAGATGGGTGTTTTTAAGGACCTTACCTATGTATGGGCTCATTAATTCAGGTGGTAAATGCCAATTCAGTGGTTTCTTAAACCATCCATAACTTGCAGAAGCAGACTTCTGTGCCAGCCTGAGATGCATACTGTTATCAGTTTAGAATTTCTGTCTTTCACCTGAAGTTGTTAGGCAGCAAAATTGAAACGCATGAACTCAGTTTTCATCTGAAAGTTTAGGAAATGGCATGCAATGTTACCCTCCCACAACACAACAAAGGGCAAGAAAGCTTACAGGATCACCCATATAAATGTGTCATCCAAAATGTATCAGGTGCTGTAAAAACACTGACTTAAGTCTGACCCATTTCGTTTTTCCTATAAACTCAGAATTGTTGTTCTACATAGGCAAGGCTGTTTGCTTTTTTCACCTTCTCTGTGAACCATTCACACTTGCCAGTTGTCTGAGGTCTTGTCTTCCTCTTTTACCAACCTCTCTCTTTCCCCTTTTCAACCAAAAATAAATCTCAGTTTCTCACAGCAGGCGTGATACCCGCCATAAGGGTGTTACATCACTCTGAAGAACAACTGTACCCTGTCACAGAGATAACAAAATGAGTTACCAGGTGCTAACATTTCTATCTCCTCTATGGCTAGATGAGAAATATGAGTTTAAACCTTTAGAACACAAAACACACTGGTACACATTTAACTGAACATACTCAAGATTCTTAATTTTTTCCTGTGTAAACTATCTGAATGATTGATAGAAGATATTATGAATGTGTTGTCATCAGTTCATTGTCATGTACTAACCTGAGGAGAAGGCAGCACAATGCAAAGTCAATGGTCTCTCTCAGAAACTGTATATGACCAGTTTAACATGGATTAGCACAAGTCCAGAGAATGTCTTTTAAAAGCACAGTTCCTTTAATGTCCTGTTCTCATGATAAATGGGTTAGGTACTCTGCTGTAGAGTCCCTTGAGGATGGACAGCAGAAAAATCTCCTGGCACTAGCCCTAAAGAAAGTTTTATTTTAACTCATTGAAACAGAATTGGTGTATTTAGCTCAGTGACAGAATAAAGATGAATTAAAAAACATATCTTTCAGCTGCCTTAACATCTGAAGACCCGTGCCCTTGAGCTCCTGAACTGCTGTGAACTCAGTTACAATTGACTCTGAAGTGATCTTGCACTCTGCTTTGGTGAGATAAATGTAATAAACTTTTATTAAAATAAATAGAACATCTTACGCTAAATGGGGTTAAAGGCCACAGAAAGTTCATGAACACCTATGAAACTGCTAAATTCAGATACTGTCTGAACTTTGCAGCTCAAGCTGGTCTGTTTGGAAGTATGGATTGACAACATTCATTAATTAGTTCAGTTATAATGAATAGAAATTATAGAAGAAGTTAGAGCTCCACAGAGGGACTCCAGAAATTCCAGATTAGGGTGCAATGAAGCCTACAGACTATTTTATAGGTATATAAATAACAATAACTACCTATATTATAAATAGGTAGCTATTGATTGTGCCAGGCTTTTTCTTTAGTGATAGAACTTTACATTTAAAATATGAAGTTTTAAAGAGCAGCACAGCTGCTCTGACTTTGTAGTCAATATGGGAAACAGCAGAGCCATGATGGCTGCCAGTAAGCAAGGGTTTGCACAAAGCTTGTGGTATCCCTGAAGAGTGAGGAAGGGACACAGTGTTCATCCTGAGTCTGAATATCCATCCAGAGGCCAGACACAGATGCAGTCCTCCTGAAGGACTCTTCTATCACTGACTTAGAAGAAACAAGATATGGCTTGTACTAAAGAACTTAAACCGCTGAACCTCTTTAGTAAATGAGTACTTAGCTGTCAAAAATCAAGCCTTTAAAAATGAATAGTTTTTTTTTTTAAATTCAGAAATTATTTGAAAGATTTTGCTAAATAGATGACAGTTTCTATTACATTTCTTCAAGACAAATTATGCCCACTGTAGCTCAAAATCTGGGGAGAAAGTGTTACCACTATAATATTGAAAACTGTAGCAACGTAAGAAAACCCAACAAAAACAACAAACACCATCTACTTTATACAGGAATTACAAGAAATGTGAACATCATTTACCTTTTTAAAAAAAAATATATATATTCTTCTCAGTGAAGGTGTCATTACCTCTTTATTGATTTCCAAGTGGAATGAAATTTTAACATCTCTGAAGGATCAGAGTTATGTTCAAAACAGGAAATGTAGGTACAACTGCCATGTAATCAAAAAGTCTACAATAACCTGAAAACTGAGAAATAAATGAAGGCTTCCCCTTTTAAAACTCTTCGAATGTGTTACTGCTGCTAACCACACTTTAAATGTTATTGCTTTTGATGGAATGCTCAGAAACCATTCTACTGAGGTAGTCAGCCTAACTTTAAAGTCAAGTAAATTAAATTAGGAATACAATGTTGATATTGCAAGGAAGCATTTGAATCAGAATGAAAGAAGACTATGTTTTTCAGTCAATACATTATTTTCTTCATTATATCTTAAAAAGTATCAATTTAAAAATCTTAATTTTGGGGATAAAGCTGCCTGGGAATTTTCTTTAATTATTTAAAAGCACGCTTTTCTCATTTCTTGGCTTTCATTACTGGTGCACGATTGATATCAGCAATGGTCTGACCCATTTTAAAACTCCTGAACACATTATATTTTACATAAGTGATCCATAAAATGATGGTTCTTTTCCATGAAGTTAATGAGAACCAGTGCTAAACCACAAATGCCTAAAAATGGAAATGTGTTATTGTTTTATGGAAAATATCAACAGTGTCTAAACACTATTGTATCAGTGATAAGTATATCTAGACCAGCTAGTAGGAATCAATATTCTGACTTACATTTTTATGTGCCAGATTAGTCTTTATATTTGTTTTGATAGAAAAGCAGGCAACAGCCTATTTCATGGACAATAAATTCAAGATAGTAATGAGGAGAGAGTATTGCCTCAGCTAACTGCACACAGATTGGAGGGTCACATATTTGACATAGATCTAGTATGGACCTTAATGAATCTATATACTTGATTAGAGTTACTGTCTTTATAGCACCAAATAGCTTTGCACAGAAAACTAGCTCATTTCAAACAGGGTTAAGAGAGTCACTCTGCTCTAAAAGAAAATAACCTTCAGAAATTTTCAAAAAAGTTCTAAATTTCTTGTGAATTCTTTTCAATAATTTCCTATGCACAAACTCTGAGAGATTGTTCACTCTGACATTTAGAGATTAATGTTTCCAAAAATAAAATCCTCAATTAAACAATACACGGCCATATTATACTAAAAGATCTGTGTTATTTTAGCCTGAAATCTGCATATTTACTGGTCAGGCTTTTTCCTTCTCAGAATTTTATTCCTTTTTTTACCACCTTATCTTCTCTATTATTTCCAATGAGCAGTTTTTCACCTACAATTACCCTGATCTATGAATTTCTTAGAAATCCCCCTTCTCTCATCTTGATTTCACACCCATTGTCAATTTCCTGTTTCAAGATCTTCTTTTCTTTTCCAAGGCATTTGTTTCCACCTTCCAATTCCTCTTTTCTTTTTTTTTCTCTCCCCTGTTGTAGGTTGCCTGTTCACTAAATCTAATTTTTCATCAGCAAATGTAACTCTGTTTCTGTATTAGCTTTTATAAGGATTCACATAAAATAGAAGCCAATTTGGAGGGTGAAAACACAGCTCCACAAAGATGAAAAGCAGATCTTGTCTTGGGTCAGGACTTCCACCTGGGGATGTAGGTAGCATCATCAACAATTTCAACCCAAATAACAAGACTGGGCTACTAATTCAGAAAAATGTATTCCTATCTCTGATTTTAAAAGATCATAAATGACTCATGACCTCTTCCAAGGCATTTCTTAATGAAGCAGCATGAAGAGCAACCCATGCACGTCACATATGGGATCTGCATAAAATAAGAATAATAGGGTGCAATTTGTACTTTTTTACAGGTGAAGTATCCAACATGTAAAGAGCAATTTCCAGCTGAGACAAGTTTAGCTTGGCTGAGAAGATAAACCCGTTCTGGCTCAATCCACCAAAGCTGCTGCCTGTGTGTGAAACAGAGCCCCAGTTTGAACATTAGCTGTTGCAGATTACAGAGCAACTTCAAGATGTACAAAGTTTGGTATAAAAACCATCTAACCTCAAACTGCAAAAGAGATGTTTTAGCCTCAATTTCCGTCAGTTTTTAACAGAGCCACAGGATGGCTTATAACCAACTTTGAAAAAAAAAAACCATATGGGGAACACATTTCCCTTGATGTTATCTAGCCTTATTCCTTAGGGAAATATCCATGAATTTATACATCTTGGGATAAATTACTCTTTTGCCATATTGATAATTTTGGTCTTGATGGGCAGATGCCTGAGAGTAACCACTTTACTGCTCAGACTGGATAAAGTAAGACCTGTCATGTGTTCTACTTTTGCTCTGTACTCTGGATAAAGAAAAAGATTTGCTGTGCTTTTGTACAAACTTGAATTTCTACTTCTAGGCTAGCTGTGTGAATATGAATTATTGGAATATGATTTATTTTCCTTTGTATCATCTTGGCAAGGTATTAATGATGAATGTTTGTCTTCTATTAAATATTGTGCCCCTCTCTCGCTCTTACAACTTCACTATGTTATATTACAATACTAGTGGTAGAATATTAAAATTGTTTTAGTTCTATATTACTTCAGATTTTTTCCTTTCTAGTTTCTCTTTCTGCCCTTTTGCAAAGTGTCACTCTAGAAAGCATTGCCATAAATCAGCTGGCATGGTTTATGCCCTTTGTCACTCAATTTTTCAGACATTGGGATGGTGTTTTTCTCTGTGGTTGATAACGCAGGCCTTTCATGTGCAGACTGATGTCCCTTGTTTCGTTCATCACCAGGGCTTCTGTTTTTGTGAGGTATAACAGAAATATTAAAAGATGATAAAAACAAAATGACGTGCTTTCAGAGTATTCACCCCCCAGAATATAACAAGACTCCAGAACTGAAACATAAGGCTGGGCAATTATTAGAAAGCTTATCGGTCTCTCATCTAAATGTTGGGCCAGAAAACTAACTTTTCAGCACGTAGGCAGAGTTACGGAACAGCCCATTCCAAATTGGATCATAGTTTAACTTTTCAAACACCATTTCCATTTTGGAACCTCTTGTGAAGAGATAGTATTCTAAAAAACATAGGCTTTTAGGATGTGTGGGTTATTTCTCCATCTAATATTCAGTCACCACTGGATGAGCTGTGCAAAATTGAAAACAAGATTTCTAAGAAATTATATTATCAGCTCGGAGCCAAGAGCAACATTGAATGCTGGGCCTAACCTGTTTCTTCAGATGTAATTTTTCTGACACCTGCCAACTGTAATCTCCCTTTTCTTACCGAGTCTAACAAAGCCTCATTGTGGAAAACTTACTCCGATGGAGATTAACTGATTTACAATCATAGGATCATTTCCACTATCTCTTTACATTTATCATATAAGTTGTAGAGCATGACACAGGTAAAATCGTGTTGCCAACGTTAAACAAGAAAACATTTATATTGCTTATGCTACAAAACAGTAGGAAAATGTTTAATGTAATAGTAAAGTTCAGGTTTTTACCAGCTCTTCAGTACAATACATTTTTCTGTTTGATATCCTGCATTCTTTTCTCCAAGAGGATAAAGCGCTACTCTCTGTGAGTGATAGTAATCTATTTTTCAGGGATACAATAACCAGGAAGCACTCTGCACATGTTTATATTTCTTAGCATAGAAAAGACAACCAGACATACACCATTAAAATATATAAATGAAAAATAACATCTTCCTTTAAATTAACTCATATCTACGTTTAATGAAGCTCAGTTTATAGTGATTTTCTGGATGAAGTGCTCTTCTTTCAGCCTAATTATGTGCACAGCTTTCAGACAACAAGGAGTGTCTTTAACATTAGATAAGAACCTAGGCTTTTATCTCAATCAATAGTCTTTAGCCTTTGAACTCATGTCAGAGGAAGACCAGTCCGTCACATTCAGTTCTACCTGACCTCTTTCTTCTTAATGCACACTGTCATTTACAGAAGGAAAACACACAGATATTCAGTATATAAAGCAAGTAAACTATTTAGAGAATTTTGTGTACGGGGGGATGGGATCTTTCATGGCTGTAAAAATGTGTGACTGTAATGATGATGTTAAAATTTTCTTGTTTCCTTTCACTGGGCTTTGTGTATCTCAAAGGAGCCCCATATGGTGCTCTTTGTCCGTGTCATTACCTCGTTACAGCCGCTGTCTGCTAGCCAAAGGTAGAACGCTGCAGCTGTAGACAGCGATACAACTGGAATTGTCTAAGGTCAACAGTGCCGTAATTACTTTAAAATGTCAGCGTACAATAAAATACAACAGTTCATCTGGCAGAAAGCAAATTAGCTTTGACCATAGCGTAATTACCCTTTTCTCAGCACCATTAGAAGAGATCAAATCTCCACATTCAGTGTTTGAGGAAAGGCCATCAGAGTACACTCTACCTGACAAGGATGCACATTTGCCATTTTGAGATGTAATTAATTGTCCCTATAATAGAAATTTTTATATTTGACTCTGGAATTGAAATGTGTAATAACCTGGCTTCTTCATATTTAACTATTTCCACTCTGAATAGATAGGCATTGAAAAGTGAAAGTAGAAGATAGCAACACAATGAAAATCTGTTAACCACTCAATTAATCAGTAAAAAGCGGAAGAAAGTTATTTTTGTCAATTAGCTTAAGCTTAATTGGCCTGCCTCATCAACACAGGCATAAATCTGGATATTTTTTCTGAAACTAGTAACCTGACTCTGGATTTATACAGGTTGCTTTGACTTTGGGATCCAGTTCATTAAATCGTATAGCCTAGAAAGTTTTAGCCAAATGAGAGAAGAACAGAAGAATCCCAAAACAATGGATATATTAAATAAATAATTACTTTTCCAAACTGATTTCTCAAAATTTATCTCTTCAGTCTCATCTTGATAATTTCAACCGAACCTCATCAGTACTTATTAGAGGCTAACCTCAAAGCCCGATCATGATATGAACTTCATCAATAAACTCTTACATGCAATGGGATGGGGCTGATGAAAACCTTCTCATCTGGGATGTCGGCATAAATGTCTTATATTGAACCAGCTTACTTCTTCCATGAGCCTTATTAACAGCATGTTTACATATATGTTCAGCAGTGATATAGTAGCCTGGTTAAATGGGGGACAAATGACAAGAAGTAGACCAGTGACTACAGCTAGCCTATGGCAAAGCATGTATGCACATTTGACTTCAATACTATTTAAGAGTTTCGAGGAAGCTCTATGCTGATTTAAAATGTCTTACAATGTCCAAGCAGTATTCTGTAGTATGTCTGAATGTTGATTCACATGGAATAGCTATTTCATATCACAAGTCCATCACTGAGTATTCAGAGAATTGCACCAAATGAAGGACATTCATATTCATTGTACTGCGGGTTTTATTTGTTTGTAGAATTTAAAATTGCCGTTTTGTCTTGTGACTCTAGAACTAAAACATGGAAAGTCTAATTAATTCTGAATATGGCTGACAAGAAAGATGAAAATGTTAGAAATGCTGGAAAATACAATAAAAATATTTTTTAAATACTTTTGCTTTTGAAAGCATATTTTTTTAACTTAAGAACAAATTTGAAGTGTGATACAGTGTATAACACCTTGAAAAATAAAAGAGCTTTTAGACCTAGTTTTTACTTCTCATTGCAATACTTTGACAGCTTCTAGCCAGCTCATCTCCCTACAGTGTTTGCCCTGTCTCAAGTGTCACTTGCAAGTCCTTGGATCATAATTATACAATGATATTTATACACACAATATGAATGCAAACAGAGTCTGTTTTCACTGAAATGAATTCTCAGCAGGACAGGGCTGGTATCACAAACTGGTAAACGCCTGACTTTTTCCTTTGCTTAATAAAAAAGAAAGAAAAAAAAAAAAGAAGGAGAAAGGGAAAAAAAAAGAAATAAAGAGAAAGAAGGGGAGAAAAAAAAAGCAGAATTGCAGTTCTCTGTAGCTTTGCCTGCTTTGTGCCCACTACCAAAGTAAATGTGTCTCACTGTATATACATTTGTGTGTGTTTCAGGGTGTTACTGAAGATCTAATTCAGCTTTCCACATCATTGGATCTGTAGCACAATCTTAACTCATGTACTCATCAGCACTTGCACTTAGGATGGAAAGTTAATGGAAACTCAGTGCAGTCAAGTGGGAATGAGGAGGAAAACAAAAAAATAAATAAAGCCAAATCACCAAAACTAGGTCTTTATCTCATTGTAAAGTCTATGCAGAAATGGATGCATAAAAATTACATTTTTAAAAAAAATATGATTCTGTAGAATAAACAGGAAAATTAGTCAAGCAGTCAAGATATAGTCCTAAAACTAGGGATGGCAAAAGTGCAGCGATGGAAACATTCAATAAAGCAAGAATAATAAAAGATACAGAGGAAAAAAATGATGGAAGATGACTAAACTTCATATTTTTTACCAATTTTCTTTTATGAAAGAACACATATTAGTATCACTAATTGATACAATGTCATTAGCATATTTAGTCAGAGTTTTTGGACTGACTGCAGGGTGACCTGGATTTGCCTTCAGAAGCACAAGGGGAAGAGGAAAGAACTGAAACCAACAAATGTTGCAGAAGCCACAACAGCCAAAAATAAGAACAGTACTGTCCCGAACATCAACAATCATGCCTAGAAAGTACAGCTTGGAGTAGACAACAACCAAACAAAAGTGGACTGAACCTGGCTTTGATCTCATGTGTGTATATTGCTACGATAAATTTTGTTTAAATCCAACAGGTTCAATTGTACACACAATAAAAAATGAAATCTAAACATGTAAGAATATCTGCTTGGGCCCCACTGACATAAGGCAGAGCACGGGACCAACACACAGAGTACCTGTTCTTCAATGGGCCTGACTGTGGAGCAGCAGGATTTGAAGTAATAAAGATTTTTCCTTTAACAGTGGTGTTTACGCTCATTCCTGAATCAACTCTGAGAATTTGTCCTTTCCTAGGTTCTGCGTAAGAGCAAAGCCTTTTTAACTTTTTGCTTAATTTTAACTCTTAAAGCTCATCCATGGAGTGATAGCACATTTGTTTAGTTCTCTGCCATCAGGTATAGTTAAATGAGAATTTGCCCTTGTAAGGGGAATATTGACAGATTTACAGCTGTGGAATAACATATTCAAAAGCATTTTCTGTTTATCAGAATTACAAAAGTTCTATAGATATGTAGGATGAAAACTTGACAAACGTTTTCAAAACACAGGAGACACGCTACACATCTTACCTTTTCCTTTTCTTGTGACTATGTCTGTTCTTCAGGGTAGCATCTTCCCATGGTTTAATTACAAGGCTTCCTTTCAAGATTCCTGTGGATTTGAAAGGGAAGTGGGGAAAAAGTTCGTTGCTAAAAGATACTGTCCATTGGATGCTGTTCTGCATTACCCTATCCAAGGTGTCTTCCTCAGGTAATGGCCTTATTAAATTATTGATAACTCATTCAGGCTGCTGAATGAAGACTAGCCTTCTTCAGGGCTCTGATCCCAGATGAGAATCTTAACTCCTTTCTGCCTCTGAGAAGTACATACAGAAATAAGGAAATTGAAGTGTGCATATTCCCAGACAGTCTGGCAGGAAAGTCATGATTTAGTTACGTGAGTTACACCACATGGAGAAGTGCAGACTGGAAGAAAATAGTTGACATAGTCTTTTCCCAAATGTGACAAAGTCCATCATTCTAGGATTCTTCCTCATTTCACAAACAGATTCATATACACATATAAGAAGTTTTATGTACAATGCTACAAAACTGCCTCCATTTCAGATGAAACAACATATTTTCAGTAAGTTTAAAATCCTCATATAGAAGTTATTTTAAAGTATACACAGAATCACAGCACATACCAAAGTCACACTGATAAATTAACAGATACCCATGCATGTGTATGTAAACTCATGTACACGTATATGCACACACATGTTGCAAATACAGTAGTTTTAGAGTAGATTAATCATCTCAAGTAAATCAACCCATCACCACCAGTGGAAAAAAAATTACACTGCAACTTACTCTGGATATCACTTACTAAATGTCTCTTTGCAATGAAACTGAGACCTATCATCTGATGATCCAGCTGTACCTGATTTATGTCTAGTGATCATATACAAATTAGATTGCTGGTCTGTAACAGTATAGGAAGAGCTTTGGTTGATACCAAAGTGATTCTAATTGACTGAAAAATTTTGTTCAGTCTCCTACTTTGCCAGCTCTGTGAGAAGCAGTTCAGAGGTTAGCACATCGTTATGCATAGTACAAGCATCTCCTGATACTGAGTATCATAGGGTGTGCCAGATATTAAATATTCGCTGTTTTCTACTCAAAGAGATAGACAGAAAACTACTGTAAACAAAACGTGACATTCAATTTCATGATGTTCGGTATGGCCCTCACTCTGCATTCATAGCAGCACTTTGGTTTCATAAAAAACTCCATAAGTTTCCAGAGAAATCCTGTCACATACAACATTAAACATTATTTACATTTAATTAGGCAAAATCAAATCCTGCAAGTTAGTTCATTAGATTTCTCCAAGGCCAGTTGTTTATGTAAGCACTGAATCATTAATATGCAGCTACTTCCATAATTATAAGGCTGTCAGATAAGAAACCTGCTGCCTTGGACAGATAAAGAAACTTGGAGATAGTCACAGATATAAACCCTGATTCAGCTGTATTGTGTTTGGAAAAACTTATCCTGAAAATGCAGAATCACTTTCAGATGCAAACCAGCAATGCAGAAATGAAACAATGAATCCCACAGTAATGAAACTTAGACAAGAAGTCAGAAAATAAAATAAAGACTACAAATTCTTACTGCATTTTTGGAAAGTGGAAAAAGTCCAAGAAGTTAAATTGCAGTGTTGCCTACAATTGTAAATTTATAAAGGTGGCGAAACCATGTTTTCTTCTTTGAAAGGGAAGAATTTTCTTTTTTTGTTGTGTCTTAATTAGGCAGCATCATCTCTGAAGGATACAGTGAAATTCAAGGTGAGACGAGTAGGCTCGAAGTACAGTCCAGGATAATGGGCAACATTACTTAAGAGGGGAAAGACAGACATCATATTCTTTCATGTTTCTTCTTCTATCTTTCATCATACCTTAACACTTCACACAACTACCATGTGTGCATGATGTTTTCTACAGTATACTCCAAGAACTAGTCTAACTTGGTATAAGGATCTGTCCTCAAAAGGTAAAACTTTATTATTTTCACACTCTACCATATGTTTCATGATATCAGAACATTATTGAAGACAAAGATAAAGCATAGATTAAATGTTGCATTTAATTGGTCTCCTAGGGAAGTTTTCCCAGCTGAACCTTTTTTTACAGGGTACTTTATCTTCAACTTTTAAGCATACACAGAATGAAAACACTCACTTCTTAAGGGTGAATCACTGGATTGACACAAGAAAGGGAAATCTTGGCTCATTTGAAAATCCTAGATAAGGACAGAGGCTGATCTGGCTGTTAAAACACCTGTCTTCTTAGAGGAGGTCTGTGCTGCCACTAACTCTTCTATTTAAAAAGCAGTCTGAATATTTATGCTCGTAGTGACTCAGAGACTCCCCAAGACATACGCATAGAGCTACTCTGTATGACACAGTATCTATGGGAGGTCTCTCAAGTGGCCTCTGGTGATATCCTAGGATAATTTGGGTACATGAAGTGCAGCCACAGGCCAGGTGAGGCTCCTCGCAGCTCCTGAAGTGACACAGCAGAGCCTGTTTCCAGACAGCTGAACCCTGCTGTATGCAGGTGAGGGGCTGTGAGATGAGCCCAGCCCAAGGTCCAGAGTCTGTCTTCACACAGACAGAAGTGACAGCAGGTTCTCCTTGTCTGCTGTTTTCCCCACAGGACTAAGTGAGGGAGTTTTGTCCAGCCCACTGTGTTTTACAAGGATGAAGAGTGAAGACAAGTTTCCCCCTGGCAGCCATAGGTGATTCATTCCATTAGCCTTGGCTTCTCCAATGATGTGGTGGCCAAGTCACAGAGACAGAATGTTGGGGGTGGCCATGTCTAAGGCGGTTCCTGCCAGAGACACTCACGATGGGTACAGAAGGCTCTGCTGCTCCCTTTTTTTTGTTTGTATTATCCCACTTTCATCAGCCACAGGCCCAGATGGGGACAGGATCAGACCTTCAAGCACTCCCATCCTGTCCCTCCACATGCAACCAGACATTTCTGCTGCTTTCTACAAAGCTTTTCACCTAAGGGCAAGAGAATACATGCAGCTCCAGGCTTCAGTGTGGCATGGTCCTCTAGGCAGATGAATACTCCCTAGAACCCTGGGGAACAGGACCACTGTGCCATCCACCCTTTTCTTACTCACGGATGATTGCTTGGTTCTTCTAGTTTGTGTGGTCTTTTGTGGGATAACCTCTGGGACTTTTCCTTATTGTCCGTATTACATTTAATTTTCAGGTCCTTATATGTGTTTTTATATATACATATGTCCTTATATAGGTATGTACATAAATAGTATCTTCATCTTCCTTATGTGAAGGAAGTGAGGGGACAATCAGGGGCTGTTTTGAGATCATGTGAGTTTGATGGTTTCAAAGCATTGTTTGGGACCCATTACAGAGCAGCATGAGAACACATGGGGTGTGAGCCAAGAGCTGCGTCCTTGGTTAGTGGGATAAGGTAGGAGGCAGAGGTCAGCCTGTGGTACAGGGGCTCCATACAGACCTTACCACCTGGTCATTTTTTGTCAAGCGCCCAAGTGTGTTGTGTTGTGACTCTGAACCTCAGGGAATTTTCACCTGTATCCATTAAAGGAAAACTATTAATATATATATTCCAAGTCACCCCCTCTTAACCTCTTAACCTCTGCTACTGTGATATCTTTTCAGGTTAAGTAGAAAAAGATACCAGGTTCTGTTTAAGAAATTATATTTGGGAAGCTAGGTAGTCACAAACTCCAGTTTTGCAGAAATTTCTTTCTCTAAGTCTTATGCTACCATGCTGGTATATTCATTAGTTTGACAAAATCAGAGCTTTACATATGCATTCATTACCTAAAGCAACTTTCAGTATCAGCAGTTTCAGCATTTTCACTGCTTCCTTGTATTCAGACCAATGTAGGAGATGAAGTTATGTTTGTAACTCATGCATGATCTGCTGGCCTTTTTCACATTTTAAGTTAGTAAGCACTCTTCCATCAGCAAAACCCCTCACTAAATCAACAGGAACTTTTTTTTTTATCAGTAATGGTCTTCAAAAATGTAAATCATGTGATGCTATGGAAGGAACAGAATAGAAACAGAAAATAATGTTCACTGGAAAATTATGTACCCTCATAGAGTGCATTTGGCTTTGCGATGATGTCTCTCCAAGGCATCATTTAGAGGAAAACAAAGGATATCTTGGGCAGAGCAAGGCTATATCGTACAGAGAGTCTGTGAGGATTGAACCTGTTTTGTTTAGTAGGGGACAGGAAAGACCTGACAATGCAAAGTTATGAAAAAAGTAGACTAAGCCTTTCTATGACAACAAAATAATGCTAAAAAAACTAGGTAAAAATACAAAAGGAGTTATCTCATTAGGTGGTGCAACAGCCTATAGAACAAATTGACACTGAATGTTATTAAAATTTAGATTAGCAACACTGGGAATGTATTTTTGGCTATGTGTGTGAACAGCGAAATTCCCACAGGTTAATAGAAGAATAGAGATTAATAGCAAAAAGATTATACATATATTTCACATCTGCATAGCTCTGAGGTATTCATATAAATACCAATAAAAATATCCCTTGCTGTAGTGGTAGCAGGTGTTGCTCAACTGTGAAAGCAGCATGTGCTTCTTAAATCTTCGATGCTGTTCTCCAGCAGTAAAATACCCTAGGTAGTCGGCTGTTCCCATTGCTCTTCCTCCCTCACAACTGTTTACCTTGCCTCTATCGGCAAACATGGAACATAACAATAATCAAATGCTCATTCTCCTAAGGTTGTCATAAAAATTTTCCTCTGTAGTATTTCTCGTGCCACCTCAGGCACAATATATAAAACACTGCAGGAGAGAAGATGAAAACCAAGCCAAACAACTCATCCAGATTATGCAGCAATTCTTGTATGACTTTTTGTTCATTAACGTGTTTTCCTGCCTTCCCTCAACTCCAGTTGCAACACAATTGCAACTCATCTGATTGTGCTCGGTCACATCTGAAAAGAGAGTAAACCCTGGAAAGGGGTTAAATGACCGATAAAACCTTAGAAAGCAGAACAACTAGGCAAATTGAGTGCAGTGGCAGAGTAAATCTAGAGCAAAGCCAGCGACATGCTCATTAAAACAGTGAGATATATTCAATTTTTTTAATAATATCTACAGTAAGGAGTTGTGGAAAGCTCTGGTGTCTGAGTTTTTCTAAGAGTGAACAACTTAGTACTGAGACCTGAGCCCTGTGAAAAAATTCTTTCTGAGTTCACCATTACTTGTCCATTGGCTTCCAGTGACAGACCAGTCAAAGACACCTCCAAGCCAGAAGGACTTTCAACAAAGGCTGGGAAGTTTTAAAACAAAGCACCAGGAAGTGTTTTCACCAAAGGGATTATTCATCACAAGATCTCTGCCTTGTGATCTCTTTTGGAATATGGATACTCAGGGAAGATCCAAAGGCTTGAGACAGAGAGGTGGAGAACAAAAAGCTCAAAAGTAATTTTTACAGAGCTCCACCAAGGTGCCAAAGACACCGATACACATTTTTGATGAAACTTTTGCGAACTTACCATCCTTCCAAACTCCCATACACCACACAACCTGGACTTGGTTTTTTATTTTCTTCTTTTCCTCTTTTTTTTTTCTTTTTTTTTTCTTTTTTTTTTCTTGTCTTAACCAAATGAACTTCCTTGCCATGGGGACTCCTTCTGCTTCCTCACTGCCCTCAAGCTTTTGTAATTCCTGTGCACCACAAAGTTAACCTGTGTCTTTAAAACCACAATCAGAATAAGATCAGTGTATCTTTAGCACAGTAATAATACATATCAAGCACTACAAATCCTCTACGCTTGCCCATCCACTTCTCTTATTGCAAAACCACAAGTACTCTTTTCCTAAAAGCACCTTTCAAGTAATCTGCCTTTTACTGAAATGTGACTGCTACTGTGTACTATTTTAAAAATGGCTTGACAGAATTGCTAATGTTCTCATTCCTTCAGGATATTTCCTAATACTTGTAGCCTTTTCATGTTTCTAATTAGGCCAGTAATGGTCCCTGAAGTTAAACCAATTAAAATTATTTACTGTGACACACAGTGTGGAGATAATTATCTGATATCTGAATCCAACTTCTGCTTACTTCGCAACATTACTTAATAGAAAACAGGGAAACTGATGCCCCTGTTTTCATTTTACTTGTCGACCAAATGTGTTTGCCCTATAGCAAACTGTTTAAATAAAGCATTAAAATCTTTGTGGTGCTAATCAAAATGTTTAAAATCCACTTGCACTCCCTTTATAGTTCTGAGAAGCATATAGAACTCTTAAACATTACCTTTTATGTTATAGTTGCTGATCAATGTCGTATTATATCCACATTGTACATAGATAATGCAGCTTATGCAGTTGCTAAAAACATTTCTGGCTTTTTTGTTTCTCTTGAAACTGTATGTGCAACAGAAGAAAGACTTGAAATTTTTAGGCTGCTGAACATAGTAAGGTTATTTTTTTCAATAAAAACGCTTTTTCTGCTGATGTGATTCAGGTTACATGTCACATTTCCCTTAGCTGAGCTTTTCTGGGAAAGCGAAGAATTGAGATGGGAGGATTTTCAGATGTACCGTGTTCCATAATTAAGCATTTTAAATTTAGACAAAGTTCACTTGGAACTTACTAATTGCAAAACCTCGTGGGAGAGGGGGAAAGATACAAGACAAAAAGAAGTAAAACAATTCACCACATAGACTGGGTTTTTCACTAAAGCAACCAGTACCACGGCACACCCTCAGATAAAAAGGATAAAAATAAAAATAAATAAAAAATCCTCTACGCCACAAGTTCCGCATTTGGTAACAATTTGGCCTGTTTGCAGATTGAAACTTATTGAAGTCTTCACACAGAAACCTGAACCAGTAAAAGAATTTCTATTTTTGCTGAAATCTGTCAAATGCTGCAAATTGCAATAATCTAGAAAGGTGTTCAGCAAACTACAGGGATAAGCCAAGACTACTTCCACATGACAGGATATCACTCCTGTAGCACAGACAGTGGGAACAGTGGGAAGATGCTGTGTTTGCTTTGCCAAATTCTCTAAGCTTTGTGGCCAACCTGAAACCTAAATGGAGTGTTTACGAGTTTATCTAATTCAAATTTAACGTTGCATTTTTGCACTTCTCTGGTAGCTGAAAATGTATACATGAACTTATTGCACAAGAAGTTTGCTCTTCTTACAGGCTGGGAGAAGTGAGGCTGCTGAACCACATGCAAATCAGGCAGCAAACACAGTTTGCTCCTCTCCCTGCTCCCAGGGTGTGAATTTGGGGCGATGAAGGTAGATCACGATTTTGGTGCTCAGCTGGTTACTGGACTGTGTGAACAGTCAGCTGGGCTGGCTCTACCCCCTTGCTCTGTGATTATTCACATCTGGCCTACAAATCTGTAGCTTAACATCTGAGGCATTGTCAGCGAGATTATGGTATGAGTATGATGCACAGGAACAAATGTTATTGACTCACAAAACTTTTTCTTTTGTTCCAGATTTTAGTTCACTCAAGATGGAGAAAAATATGAGGAAAATATGTTTAGACACAACCTCTCCCCCTCCAAGATTTCAAAGTAATGATTTCAGCTGAAATATATAATGAATAAACATATTCCTACATCATCAATACCTGAGCCCTTCTACTTCCTTCACATTTGCATACATCACAGTCTTTAATGTGCCATCAAGTTGCACTCAAATGAACAAAGCAATTGCAGACATGATTAGAGAACATTCTTACAGGAAGATGATTTCATATTTTGGCCAAGTTCTCAGTCCTGATAAGGAGAATTGAGCTAGCTCACAGACAGTAACTACTCTGTACATCTTAATTTACTTAATATTTCTTTAAACCTCTTGTCATTGCTAACTAATTCGGGTACTTACATTCTTTTATCTTACTGATCACCAAAGCTAATTAATTCTTGTCTGCTCATGGTGCTATTGAGAGTAAAGGAATGTGTGCCAATTCCTGTCACCAAGGAGTTAAAAACTCCTCAGCCTTCATTCTGGAAGGTTTGCTCCTATGCCCTTTTAGACAATGACAAGCTGTTAAGTGTAAAACTAATTAACATTTCAAAAACTAGTGTTAATCAGTAGTACTAAGATTAATTGGGAGCCCTGTTCTGTTGAGTTTTTCCACTTATTCTTTTCATACCATAACTTCCAAATTATTGTGCTGATTTTAGGTGTTGTTTACTTGATTGATAACACAGTGAAACATTGCAAGACTGAAGTTTCTAGAAATGCATAATTGTTGTGGTTTTTAATATCTCTCCTAAAATCTAGTCTTTATTCTGCCCTTCAGTCTCCTTCCCTCCCCCATCATTCTGTTGAGCACCAGAGCTGATTGTCAGAGGGTTTTATTGTTGCGTTAAAAGACACATTATATTTAAGATAACAACAGATCCCCACCATCTATCAGGAGAATGCTGGTGAAATCTAAATTAGATTTCTCCAAAGGAACTGTCCACGTAATTTTTTTTCACGCTTAAAAGAATAAAAAAGTTTATTTACTATGTTTGCAATTTTGATTTTAAAAGTAGAATGATCATAATTTCACCATATAGAAATTGGGGGAAATTTTTCCTATCTTAAAAAAACTAAAATACTTCGGCCTGCTGTTGAACCCAAGTTCTAATATGCATTTGGACACTATCTAGGTGCTGAAACAATTCAGGTCCTGCTCAAATAGATGCTGATGGAGAGCTGTCAGCAATTTACAAAAGCAAATCTGTTTTCTCATGATAAAGGTGATAATGGCAGACACCTAGATATCAGTGGAAAATTAAGAAGGGGGTGAGGGAAATCTTCAAAACTGTGCATGTGGATGTTCCATCTATGCATTACAAGCACCAAAAGAGGAGCTGACAACACAGCTGACTTACGTGGTCAACTTTCACTGATTTCAGGTTGGAAAGAGTGGAATCTGTCACTCGGGACAAAAATTGCTGTGAGGAAAGGGTCTTACGTTTTCTCATATTTCAGTAATTCACAGGTGAAACTTGAAAAGTGATAACTGATGTGCTCTAAAGCATTGCTATCAATTGGTTAATAAACAGAATCCTGACGTTTACGATGAATGTAAGCAAGGTTTAAAACAGTAGGACTGAAACAGTTTTGAGGGCAGAATGAAATTGTCAAATTAATTACAGTTCATATTTGTCAAGATTCAGAGGTAGCCCAGCTGCACTGGAAGAGGAACATGACACTCCAGCGTCATCTGGCTGATTCACAAATGTGCTGGAAATTCCATACCGCCATGGTGCAAGCAGAGACTCAGTTTATCTCCAGAGCAATGGACCAAACCTCCTAGTTCAGATGTTATGCACCAAGGCAGATGCAATGGACAGATGTGATTAGCAGAACCTTAGAGTTTGATAGGGATTGGTAGTGATCTGCTATAAAACCAAAAACCATATTGGACAATATCATCGTAATGGAATCACAGAGATATTGGAACTGTGTTTCTGAGGTGCTCATGGGCTGAGAGCTAAAGCTCAGTGTAGGAGTAGAACAGCTCCATAGATGTTACATGGGTTCATAGATGACCTTACATGCTTGCAAGACAACTGGAATTGTTGTGGAACAATAAAGGGAGATTGTGTCTAGAAGAGTAACTTTGAATAACGTGCTCATCACACTAGCTTAAAGGTAGCATAACAACATACTTTGTTACTCTAAACGCTGGGGTTCACCTCAGACATAATAATGTCATTCACGTTATTCCCATTAGTCTTACAGTATTAACCTTAAGCCTTTTAAACTTAGTTCTTTAATTTCTATTGCATCCTCTCTGCATAATGATCCATGAAAGAAATGTTATTGCATGGGCAGTGGGTCTAAAGGGAGGCTGGTATTTATGTGGACATCTGATGAAAAATATGTCATGCTCATTGAATTTCGTTTGACTATTCAATTTTAATTTGGAGACTGCATAATATCATATTGAGCTATGTCATGCCACAGGTTCAAGAATATCACAATACAGTCTCTCAGTATTCTTGTGGGATCATTGATGTAGCATTCTGTGAAAGTATCAGTCAGTTCATTGCATTTCAATATCCACTTTTTTTGTCTGCTACTTGATATTAAAATACATTTCTCAGAGGAAATAATGGTGTTATAAATGTATCCCTAAATTATTTTTCTAAAACTAAAGAAATCCCATCACTAGTCAACACCAGACATTGCACTTTAAGACAAGTTCATAGTCCATGCTTGAGTAGAATAGATACAATCTAATTCCAGGACCTGGACCTTCTGTTACCTTCATTTTCTTCATAGATACTAGTTTCAATATAACTCATTTTATCCCTATAAAATTTATTAAGTCAGAGGATCTACAACCACTAGTGAAACCTTCTGTTTTGCCATCATGATATAATGTCATAATTTGATCATACTGAATTTATCCCTTCAACTTCAGCTAACCTGAAGAGGAACTGTTTGAGGAATTTTGTATAATATACAGATGGCAAAGAGTCTTTCCAAGTCTGTTTTCTCATGAAGCATATTCCAATGAAGTTTTCAAACTTCAGATTCTTTTGCAATTCCAGTGGAATTGTGCTGGAATTTTATTCTGAATACACATTCAAGTGATTGTGGCTACTATGCATATGCTTGCCAAAACAGCAACTTAAGGCAATATGTATGTGCAATATAAAGTAACCTTGTAATATTGGTTTAGAAACAACCAAGGTTTTCCCCAAATTCATATTCAGGAAAGTGTATATAAAACAATTCCTTGAAAACACTGAAGTTTAGTACTGCGTATTAATTCTGGGACACTTACCCCCTTTAATTTGTTGTACAAAACAATGAAGTATCAGGGAGATTTTTCTTCAATCAACACATTTTGAATGGATTAACTGGAGTGATTTTTTCCTGTATCTGAAAACAATTGTCCCTTGAATGTCTGTCTTCACCCTTTCCTGCCTCAAAGTGCAAGCATGACCCATGAAGCCTCAAGCAAATGTAAAGAAAAGGGTCATTGTTGTCCAGGCACCTTAAATGGTGGAACAGAAATTTCTTCTCAGTGCATCACTGACTCCACTTCTGCCTGACAGAGATGCAAAAACATTTCAGGTTGAGGAGTCTTATTAGTTTTGCTCTTTTCCATCTGTTTTAATTTCATAAGGTAAAAATTGAGCTCAGATGTTACAATTTTCAAGAACATTCAGTGTTATACCCAGAATCAGAAAGATCAAAAAGAACAAATTATTCACCTTAATTTTTCCACATTTTGGCAACCATTAGGATGAAAAAAGAGAGCTTCGTTCTTGGTCCTCTGGAAAGTTGTAGGACAGTAGGACTAATAAAGAAATCTAAAAAATATTACTAGTCTGAAATATTGAATTTTATATTAGGGAGGATGGCAAATACCTGCAAAGTATATGTTAAAGAAGTAAAAATGAAGACAAATATGAAAAATAATCTGTAGGCAAAACTGTAGTAGTGGTAAGCCCAATATCTATCAATGAAGTTTTCATGTTCACTGGTTTGCTTATCAAAATGTCACTTTTTATGAATTTCACCAGATGCTGCAAAGTACAGGCCTTTAAAAGAAAATGGGTAAGAGACAGAGAGAATAAAAAATTCCCTTGCTGTTGTTAGAAAATTTTAGGTCTTGGTACTAAGTCAGTGTTCACATGATCGGCCTAGCAGTACATGTATGCAGCAAAGTGCTTTTTCAGTGATAAAACCTCTGCACTCCAATAACAATTGCTCTTCATTACACAGGCACCACTACAAAACTGTTATTTGCAGAAATCTCAAAATCCAGCGTGTCCTTCTAACACAGAGGTGCTGACATTTTTTATACAACTGAAAGTAGTTCACAAATACAATAGTTCATTACAAATGAACTCCTTCAGACTTCTCACTCTGAATATAGCCCTGATGTGTCAGATTTTAATTCCCAGTATGCAGCGCAGCACAGAGCTTGGTGAATAAGTGGCATAGATTTGCTGAAAATATTTCAAGACTTCCATACTTGTGCATCCACGGGAAGATGAGCAACCAGAGAGACTGTTCATGCTGCTTGCAAGGAAAGCAATACTTTTTCTCTGGTGCACTTCAATACCATTAAACCCATGATTATTTACACTATGGGAGCATTTTTGACCTCTGTGGGCAGTTTAAACTTTTAGGTTTATCCTTTCTCTTCTCCCAAACAAAGTTCTTGCAGTCATAATTTTTCCTCAGTGAGTTTTTTGGAGAAAAACATAATACTTTTATGTGTGTTATGGGGATGAGGTGAAGAGTATGTCAGCAATTTTGTGTAAATAATTGATCTTATTATGCTTTGCAAGTGAAAATCCATACATCTGTCCTTTTCACTGAGATACGTTTCTTTAATGGTGATACTGTAAACCAGTGTATCATGAAGTTTTTGCTAGGCACCATTTTTAACAGAAGAATTCTGTGAAATGTGTCACCAACTTCATTTATCCATTTTTATCTTCCTTACACACCAGATAGAAAGGGCTTGGGCACTTCCTAGTGCCCAAGCCAACCTGTTCACTCAAAGAAGCTGAATGCAGTCCTCTTGTAAATGAGAAAGATCCAGGTTTCCCAGACTCCTCTCAGAAGGTGACGCTGTTGGGTCTCATTACAGATGTTAGACCTCAGTAATTAGATATCTATTTTCTGCGTAATGAATCTGTAAAACTAGCATTCCTAAACTTCAGTTGGTATTTTTACAAGCTCTAAACCTCACTGGCAGGTGCTTAGGTTTCGTCACCCACTTGGCACCGTGCCTTCTTCTCCTGTAGCCTTACTTATAGCCATGTCCATGTTTCCCGCTTTCCTTTTACCAGGCACAGAAACTAAGCCAACCACTCTGGTCACCCCAGGAGAGAACTTGACAGCTCTGCAGCCCAGCTGCTGAGCCACAGTGTGTAATTTTCCTGCAGTGGCACCTGGGTATTTGGTTGTCCTTTTATCTGGCTCATGCTGGCTGTTGTGGTGGCTGAAGAACGTCTGCAAGGCTGACAAAGGAGTAGCCTAGTGGTTTATAAATGTGAATGAGCTTTTCTTATCCATTCATATTTAATTATCATAAATTTAACCTCCACTACATGCCTGAATAAAGGCTCTGAGAAAATTCTCTTTTGAGGTCTTTGTACAATATGAGAACCTTGCTATCATGTTTTGTTGCATGGTCCCTCTAAATATTCTCTGTGTTCCTCTTGCACTTCTCTTTCCGTTCTCTTGCAAAGTCATAGTGAAGTTATTTTGTGATTAGCGTACATGTTCATAAGGCATTTCTCTGTGATAAGAAGTCTCCTTATTTCAGTTTCAGTGTCTAATTTTAGAGCCAGACCATTACAATCCATTTCATATCTCATATTCCATTTTCATCATTTGATTCAAAGAACAAGATCCTAAAGTCAAACCGGTACAGTTTTTGTCTTTTAATCAGCATATTAAGACGGCATGGATTTCTGGTTTTAATATAGCCTTCAGGAAATCAGAAATACCTATTTACTTTATGGGGTCTCCAAAATAAGACCATATGAAGCAGGATGGAAAAGTTTTCTTTTACTAGTTATTCTTCTCTGTCCTAAATTATTCTCCCCTCCATGCTGTCCTTCAGCATACCCCAGAAATAAAACTTTACGTTTATGTCTCTAAGGCCCTCATGTTGACAAAATTTAACATTCCTTCTGTTTTTCACACAATTCTCTTTGTGTTACTAGTGAGTATAACAAATAGGTATGAACAATGCTTCTGGCAAAGTCTTACAATGGAAAATGAGAACATCTTTAAACAGTACTTAAATTTAGATGGAGTAAAGCAGCAGATTATAGATGGGGGATTTTTTTCCCCCCTTTCTTGTGTTGATAGCTTTCTGATGTGAGCACAAAAAAAAAGAATGTAAATAGACTTGATGTCCTTGCTGTGCAAAATATTATACAACTCCCTATATAGTAAGATATGTGACACCTATCTCACAGACAGGAGCTTACAATCCTGTTCATTAATTTTATCACTAACATAAACTTTTAATATGCATATGATCAGTATATGGGACTTCCAGGGCAGCTTAAAATGACTGTAACCTGTAATTACTGCTCCTGTACTTGATTATAATAATCTGATTGCAATTATTCAGTGATTTTAATACAAGCCCCAAGCTACATAACAATAATTCAAGTGCAGTGATTGGGAACATGTTTCTGTTTGGCTGTGAAATGATGTTTTAATCCGCACTGATTCAGGGATCTGGCTATAGTTCTATTCATGTAATTAAGGCACATTTATACAGTCAAGTAGAATAACTTTAGTTTGAAGTGAATTTAATTAATGCAAAGACTCTATATAAGTCAAAATGGATCATAAGCATGAATTCCTTAGATAGGAATAATAAAGCAAAGATAGCAGTACTTCGCTGGTTTGGCCATTGCAATAAGCAGGGCAATTTATTGAGAAAAATGAACAAGAACATGGGAGGATGGAAGGAACATGCTCACTGCAGCACTACAAGGTGCATTTTAGATGGGGTCAAAAACTATTATTGAATGTTTCATCATTTCCATGTTCTTGATTTGGCCCTGAATTTAAACCCATGAACAGAAGTGGGAATTTAAAATACTACTGTAAATGCTTTATTCTGGTGAAAATGTTGAGTGAGCATAAGTTTAAAAGAGATTAAACTCTGAAGGCTGTCTTGTCCATTGCCTCCTATATTTTCATTTGAAAAGCAGACTTGGTAAAAAATAGTTTCACACAACAAAAACAAGGCCTCTAAAAAGTATATCTTGAGGACTCCTGTCAAGACTGTTCTCCAGCCACAGAAACGTTTTTGCAAGTGGAAGATTGCACTATTATTTAAAATCCCCTCTTTGAAGACAAAAAGTAAGGTGCTACAAAAATGCAAATGTCCCATGAGCAGATGCATTAAATGAAGTTTAACATAATAATTATGTTTATTTTTCTTTATCAGAAGCAAATTTACTTAATAGACCAGTATTTCTTAAATGTAATGAAAGAGGAAAACTAATGACCTAATTAATACTTTTTGTATCACTTCTTCTGTTTCTTACCTGAATGGAAAAACTTTGCTGACTCACAAAAGAAAAATAAAACTTTATCTCATCCATAAGCATTCATGATTGTAAGGGGATCACATGCACTTTTCATACAGTGACTTCCTAGGTTTTCTGTATTTGTAATGGTGCTTGGGAATGAAAACATATGAAAAATGCCCACAGACAAACCAAAACCTGAGAGCAACTTCCAAAAATACACTAATATAAAATCATGGAGGCGTTACATCAAACTACTTATTTGGGAGAAACATTTTTTTGCTAACTACTACTACTATACTCCCATAGACTCTTCTTTTTTCTCTTACTGACATTGTTAATGTATAATTTTCTGAGTATTTATGAATTAAGCGCTGTTGGCAAATCAATAAATCGCATCGATCCTGATTTGATTTAAACTGTGTGAACCAAGCAGTTTTAGCCTGTGACATATGACAAATGCAGAGAAGAAATAGTATGAACTTCAGATAATAATGCTGAAGTTGATCAAGTTCTTACACCAGATTTTAGGCATCTTCAAACCCTCAATACTCTCCTAAGACTGATTTGATATCTAATTTTCTGCTCCAAGAGAAAACCTGCTTTGGTGAAATATCTAGTTTTGCAATAGGCCTTGCAATGGAAGAAAATAAAAGGTATTTTTAATTTTTATTTTAAAGAAATTTACTGTTGTTATAAATATTAGAGAAGTCAGCAAAAATATCTGGTCATGTTTCAAATCAATTAATTTTAGCCTTCTGACTATTTGTGCGGTGAGACACACATTCGTGTCTCAGTCTTTAATAGTAAGGAAAGTTGTTCCCTGTGTGTACATACCCAGGAGTTACAGGAGCAGAACAAAGCTGCCATGAGCCAAGAGGAGGTGGTTAGAGACTTCCTTGCCCAATTAGACACCCACAAGTCTATGGGGCCAGATGGGATCCACCCAAGAGTACTGAGGGAGCTGGCAGATGTACTTCCCAAACCCCTTTCCATCGTCTTCCAACGGTCTTGGCTGACTGGGGAAGTTCCACTGGACTGGAGGCTGGGGGATGTTGTGCCCATCTACAAGAATGGTCAGAGGGAAGATACAGGGAACTACAGGCCTGTCAGTCTTACCTCAGTGCCAGGGCAAGTTATTGAACAAGCAATCTTGAGTGCTATCAGGAAGCACATGCAAGAGAACCGGGTGATCAGGCCCAGTCAACACAGGTTCATGAAAGGCAGGTCCTGCTAAACTAGCCTACTCATCTTCTACAAAAAGGTGACCCACTTAATGTATGACAGAAAGGCTGTGGATGTAGTCTGCTTGGGCTTCAGTAAAGCCTTTGACACAGTTTCTCACAGCATTCTGCTTTGGAAACTGTCAGCTTCTGGCCTGGACAGGCGCACACTCTCCTGGATGGAAAACTGGGTGGATGGCCGGGCCCAGAGAGTGGTGGGAAATGGAATTAAATCCAGCTGGAGTTCCAAGTGGGGTTCCCCAGGGCTCAGTGCTGGGACCAGCCCTGTTCAATGTCTTTATTGATGAACTGGACGAGGGGGTCAAAATCACCCTAAGTAAGTTTGCGGATGACGCTAAGCTGGGTGGAAGTGTGGATCTGCTGGAGGGTAGGGAGGCTCTGCAAAGGGATCTGAACAGGCTGGACTGCTGGGCAGAGTCCAATGGGATGAGATTTAACAAGGCCAAATGGCGGGTCCTGCACTTGGGGCACAACAACCCTGTGCAGTGCTACAGACTATGGGAAGAAAGGCTAGAAAGCTGCCTGGAGGAGAAAGACCTGGGGTTGTTGGTTGACTGTCATCTGAACATGAGCCAGCAGTGGCCCAGGTGGCCAAGAAGGCCAATGGCATCTTGGCTTGTATCCAAAACGGTGTGGCCAGCAGGTCCAGGGAGGTTATTCTCCCTCTGTACTCGGCACTGGTGAGACCGCTCCTTGAATCCTGTGTTCAGTTCTGGGCCCCTCACCACAAGAAGGATGTTGAGGCTCTGGAGCGAGTCCAGAGAAGAGCAACAAAGCTGGTGAAGGGGCTGGAGAACAAGTCTTACAGGAAGTGGCTGAGAGAGCTGGGGTTGTTTAGCCTGGAGAAGAGGAGGCTGAGGGGAGACCTTATTGGTCTCTACAACTATCTGAAAGGAAGTTGTAGAGAGGAGGGAGCTGGTCTCTTCTCCCAAGTGACAGGGGACAGGACAAGGGGGGAATGGCCTCAAGCTCCACCAGGGGAGGTTTAGTCTGGACATCAAAAAATAAATTTTCACAGAAAGGGTCATTGGGCACTGGGAGATGCTGCCCAGGGAGGTGGTTGAGTCAACATCCCTGGAGGTATTTAAAAGACAAGTAGAACGTTGGCCTTGATGATTCTGTGGGTCTTTTCCAACCTAGTGATTCTGTGAAAAATGCTGGAGAGGCTTCATCAGTAGCGAATAGGTACTAAAAAGCAGCATGCTCTGTGTGTGGGTGCAATTGCCACTCTTACCACAGCACAATATCTTAAAAAATTATGTGTTACCAGTACAAACTCTATCCAGTATTGCCTTTTGCTCAGAGGGGTGCTAAGGGGCATGGTTTAGTGTTTGATACGAATGGTTGGACTCGATGATCCGGTGGGTCTCTTCCAGCTTGGTTATTCTATGATTCTATGATTTTATGAATCATGCCGAACAAACAGATTCTACCTTCTTAAGCTAACAAAAACCACGTTGTGTCATTCTGATAAAAAAAATTCTTTATATCTTGACAGGAAGGATCTACCAAAAGTTAAAGAATGAGTGAGACCATGCTTCACCAATTCTTTGCATTACACGTGTTGATCAAATCTAACTAATCGGCCCGTATTTTCAAATAGGCCACAAATAAAGTAGGCTCCAATACTGAACTGTGTATAATTTATGAGGTATACGTGTAGTATCATTTAATTTTTGTGCTCTTTTCTTGACTGAAGTTAAATGTTTGCTATTTCTTTTCATTTTATTTATTTTAAATTTTAAGTTATTTGCTTTATTTTTAATAACTGCGCTCTCTTTTTCTGTCTTTTTAAACATTTTTCTAATGATAGCATTGATTCTATGGGAGTACACTAAAAGATCTGAATGGGGAAATAACATTGCTGCAGCACTGAGGACTGACTATGTCACTGCTTGAGACTCTTCCATGAACCATCTGCACCAAAGCAGGCTTGCATTCTGATGACGGATGCAGTAAGAAAACTTTGCTGCCTCTTGTCACATGGTTATGACTCTGTGGCCAAAGTTTCACTGCAGAATGAGTTAGTAATGTTCTGACACCAACAGATTTAAAATATATTGTCCCTGTCCCTGCATTTAAAATCAGCAAGAATTTTCACAGAATCAAAGAATCATAGAATGGTTTGGGTTGGAAGGGACCTTAAATCCCATACAGTTCCAACCCCCGAGCTGTGGGCAGGGACACCTCCCACTGGATCAGGTTGCTCAAAGCCCCATCCAACCTGGCGTTAAACACCTCCAGGGATGGGGCACTGACAAATATGTCAACCCTGCCTCCATAATGATCACAGAAGTGTGAACCTATAACAAGGTGTTATCCAAGAAGCGGTCCTGTACTAAGAATCACTAATTAAGGAGATGAAAAGCATTAAGCTTTTTTATTATTATTATTTATTATCTAAGGTTATGTGATGTGGGAAACAACTTTTTCAAATCTTTTTAGAACTAATGAGCACAGTACAAGAGATTACTACCTTGTCCTCAACTTAACCAACTTCTCAACCACTGCTCCAAGGGAATCACATGAGTACTTGACCTCTGTAAGATTTTAAGAAGAAAAACAAACTTCATAAAACTTAATCACATTAGTTAAAGCTGTAAGGATGTTTTAATGCCCATCCTAAGCCACCCAGTTCCATTACCTGAAACCCATCAACATAATCCTTCTTTAGGAAGAAAGGAATGAATCAAATTGAAAAGATTTGTAATTGAATTATCCTCAGTCTTGGGACAATTAGAACCATTTTTTATTGGAACACCTAGATATAACCTTGACTGCTTCTAATTAGTCCATCAACTCAGATAATAAGAAAATGCAGGAACAATTTTACAGTGTTGTAAAAATTGAAATGAGTTCAATATTGTTCATGTGTGTTGTAGGAAGGCGTAGCGAGAGAACAAGAATAAAATGGAGCATAAAACTGATACAAAACAAGTACTTTAAGAAGTGCTAGGGAACTTCTGTTCCTCTCAGGAAACTTACATGTTCACTGTTCCAATTATGCACTTCTTTTTGCATATTAATAGGTTTTGTTTTCAGATTGTATTTCTTATGTCAATAAAGTGTTACAAAACTTATTATTGGAAAAGCTTAAAAACTACTAAGTCTGCAAAAATTCTGAATTATGACCCTAATAAAAATGATATTTTCCCATGGTTTTGTTCACTGTCAGTTTTTACAGAACTTTCAATATGAGAGTCAAAAGGAAATACAGAAGTAGTACACAGTTCACTACAGCAGCAAGTAAATACATTAAGAAATAACCCTGTATTTTCTGTTACCTCTCATCTTTATGTTTAGAATCCTACATTTTCTTTTGCAGGTTTATCCTTTTGGTTTAATATCAGAAAAACATGCTGACTTCAGGAGATGAGATGATTTTCATGGAGCTATTTCTTGAGTGTGGATGGTTACTTTCATGCTCTGTGTGTGTGTGTGTGTGTGTGATTATAGCACTACAGTGTGGGATACTCTTCAAAAAGCAGATCTTCCATATCTTTTCATTTGTTCTGCTATTAATTTAATGTTAAAAAAGGCTTTTGGACAGAAGTTAGCTGTCACAGAGGAGTGCAATAACATAATGTATTGCCCCTAATGACAATGTGCATTTAAATGTGTTGAAACCTACCTCTTCCTTTAAATAAGAACTATTACTCTGAGCATAAATTAAATTTTTATAGTGAAGTTTAAGCTTAAGCTTAACATTTTACACAATCTTCTAAAAAATTATCTCAAGCTACTTAACGTACATATTTACACAGCAGGAAACAATTCTGGAAGCTTAACTCCTGTTTATACATTCAATGGAGACCTATCTTATCTTCTTCTTTGTAACCATGCTGTGGTCACAGTGGAACCCAGAGCAGAAAAATGAACTGTGAGTTCTCATCTCTACTGGGGATAAACACTGGAGCTTTACTTTTTAACACAGCATATTTCTTCCTTTTCACCACAAATCTTGCTGTGTGCAGTGTATGGCTAGCTATTTGGGTCATATGATTGTTCAAACTATTGACCTTTTTATTTTAACAATGACCTTTTTTAGGTCAGACTTTTCAGGTGCATCAAAATGACTTATAGACCTAAATAACACTGACTATTGATCAGAACAAGCCTTTGATGTTAGCAGTGGCTTACAGAATGTTGACCATATTCTCCTAGGTTGCAGAAAAAAAGTTGAATCTGTGATATTTGGGAGATGGGGAGCATGCTTTATGTTCACACAAAGAGTGTTTTCAGCAGAGGAAAAATATATCATAGAAATTTGTCACAACTAATTAGCAATGCCACCTCTGTGCTACTTCTGCTGCTAGATTGAGATATTAGTATTTTGTGTCATGTGGAATAACATTGAAAGCCCTTAAAGGGCCAAATAGCTAAAAGAATTCAAATTATGTTTTGAAAAGTCCTTTCATTATCGCTTCAAATGTAATAACTTAAGAAGCTTGACTTTTTTTTTGGTAATACTGCATGGACTTCTTTATTGGATATCCATATTTCATAGGGTGAAGATGATAAGACTATATTGAGACTATATGATCCATTGCTCTTTTCTTTGACCTTGTGCAGCAGAATAATGCATTAGAACTACTTTGACCATAGAGTGTTTTTAGGCTCGGTCACATGAATAGCTAATTTCTGTCAAAAAACAATTCAAATTTCTTTCTTTTATTTTGAAAATAATTTGTTGTTACAATGTAGCAACAAGTATCTAATGGAGGAAAATGATAGCTTGAAAGAGTAATTTGAGGATCAAATTTCTTTAGATGCATTTTTTTCTACAAGATCTAAATATGTATATGTAAATCTACTGTGGATATAGACCTATGTTCCTTATATTAAAAATATATCCAACCTAATGAATAAATCACCAAGGAATTATTGAGATCTTAGTTGTAAATTTTTAAGTTAATGAAGGCTTTGCACTCAAGTCACATAGAAATTGATATTGGTTTTCTTCTTGGCTCCTCATAAAAATACTAATTTATACAGTCAACAGTGGTATTTATAAACCTATTTCAGTATAAGGTAGAGACCTAAAATCTTCTCCTGTCAAAGGCAAAATCTCCTTACGTCAGAGTGTTGTATACGTTAGAACTGTATAAAATCTTATGACATTTCAGATTTTTACATGAAAATCGGAAGCAAATTGTAAATTAAGTTTTAAACTATTCTACCTGATAAAGTAGACAAAGGTATAATTTAAAAATTGTGGGAGAAAGAATTTGATGATCTCCTTTACAACTAGCTTTATTTTTGAACATGAACCTCACTATTGCCTGTATAAGTAGTAATATGCATCTATATTAACCACCGTGTCAGAAACCCGGTGGAAATCATTAAAGTCAATATCTGCAGCAGCTGTATGCACAGTGATGACATATAGCTTGGAAAAACAGGTAACAGCACTCTGATGGAAAGTACTGTGGGAATTTTAGCAGATGGAATGAAATGATCCAAACCTGAAAAATACTAAGTCGTGATCCCCCTGTACCAATGCACTTCTATTTTACACTCGTGTCTCATCAACCACTTCTTGGACAGCAGCTGCTCTCATCTCACGCACTATCCTTTGATGAGTATCTCACTGAATCCAAAGAATAGCAGGTCCTTTTAAGACCATTAATAATAAAACTGGTGTGTTATTAAAATCTTAATATGGTAGTAGTCATTCTATACAGTTGCAAGACAACAAGAGGAAAGGCATCAGTGCAGAGAAATTAGACTCTTTAACAGGAGAAGCATTAATATGCTGCTTTTATGTTCCTCTGCTGACACACTGCAGAGAGGTGAAAATGCTTCACTGCTCTAAGACCTTACATTTGAGTTAGCTGTGGCACAGCGCTGAGGAACAAACAAGACATGAGTTTCTGGGAAACTAGACTGAACATTTGGGTCAGTCACTCCCATGTACCTTGCAAACCCTTCAACTTTGCTTCTTCCATGAAGGGTTAGATGTTAGTGACACTGGGCTTCATAACAGTGCAATTAAGTAATAATAATGGAGTCATCTAGGAAGACAGATGAGTACAAAAATGTATTAACATCTATCTAAAGAAAAGAGAGGGAGTCCTAGATTTATGTAGATTCTTGAATGACTGAAAGATTAAACATAAGAATTTAAAATGTGCCACAGCAGGGGCAAGGAAAAGGCAAACAGTGAACTTTAACATTTTCTTTCCTTAACTAATTCACTAAAGATAATATGAAGCTTTACACCTGTCTGAATGAGGAAGGTGTTTAACATACAAAGATACATACATACATTCTATGAAATATAAGAAATTGCATGAAAGCTTGTTAAAGTTTATAAACTTAAATACCTACAAGTTAAGAACACATCATACATTATTAAACCAGAAGAACAATGATTGTGGTTGACTACAAGTTATGCAAGACTAAGAGTGAACATAGAATTTACTTCTCCATAGAAGTTTTACTCACTGTTACAATATTGTAAAGCTTTACAAATACCAGCAATGACTATCTGACAGTACTTTTGCGTATCTACAGAGGCAGCCATGCTTGTACCACCAAAGGTGACCCCTAATTCGTGCTATGCTTAACACATGTATAGGTGTATTTTCAGATTTGACTCTTTTTATTGCATTTTACATTTGTATTCAAAACACAACATCCACCTTCATTCAGAGCAGGGAAAACTGTGTGACATTGGAGTGTATGCAATTTATGGCCACCTTGGAAGAAGTGATTAAAGTGACTTACTCAGCATCGCAGGAAAAGCATAGTGATGGATTCAACTCTGGAGCATGGCAAGCTGTATTCTCTTTCCTTGTCCATTCTCCAAGCTGTATGCATGACACCACAGAGACCCTAAGACCTGTGTATGTATTTGCAGAGGGAGACACTTCTGTGACCACAGAAGTGTGGTCATCTCTTCTTCCTCCTTTTGTGCCTGGGATGCTGAGAAAACTTCATTCTAGGAAGGAACAATTGCAAAGAAATCTTGTTTTTCCTTGGAAGGCTCCACTTTTGAAGACAGAGCTTTCTAAGGGTCTGCTGCTCTTTCTACAAGTCATTTCCTGACTGCGTGCATTCTCATCTTTCCAGATGCAAAACATCTTGAGCTGCTGCTGGAGGATTTTCTTAATGGAAACAGGAGACATCTCTTTGATTACAGGATTGTTCTGAAACATTCAAGCTATTTTCTTGACTAATGGAGGACATGTCTTCCTAATTAAATGTTTAAGCTACTTGCAAACCACTACATTTTTTCATGTTTGATCTTGGAAAATGCTAAACACTTAAAAAAAATTTTAAAGCATTTAGCAAGAAGCCTGCAGTGTATCAGGTTGGACAAGCTAATGTGAAGCTGAAAATCAGGTCTTAGAATGATAAATATTACTTTGGATGGTGAATAGTCCTGAAAGCAACAAAGAAATGGTTCCTTCTCCCAACAATTTAATTTTTGTCACTTGACCTATTAAGAATTTCATAAACAGTACAGACTTATTTCCTGCTCCAGTTCTCTATGAATCCCCAACAAGTAACTCAGCACTTTCTCTTTTCTGTGGACAATGGCAAGGGAGGGCATCTGCTGTGCCACTCCTTTGCAGAAACACAGGAGGACCTGATAGCAGAACAGGTTTCCTCTCTGTTACTTTGGTTGAACAGGTTGTTATCCTATTTGTCTATTTGCCTGTGCTCCCACCAAACATCTGCTACAAAGTCAACAGCTTCTTGGCTTTTAAAAGCTACACTGAAGAAAGCATGCTGATGTTAAGAAAAAAAGAAAGTACCAAGATGTTTTGCCACTACCTCAAATTCCCTAACTGGAGATTAAAATCTAGTAAGTGAATTCATTAGAAGTCAAGTGCACTGGTCATTACTCTGAAAGAAAAGGAATAATTTTATCTACCAGTTGTAGGTCACACAGATAAATTTTTACTTTTTAATATAGTATTTAAAATCCTCTGTCTTTGCTGTGAAGTAATAAATGTCAGCTTTTTCCATTTTCCCCTTTCAATGGTACTTTTGTATTTATTAAAAGAAAAAAGATGAATAAAAGAAATTGAAAAACAATAGCACTTCAGAAAGCAAACTCTTATTTCAGGAGTTAGGTAAGGAAGAGATGCACATAAATCTGTACAACCAGAAGAGATAAGAAGATCATAAAAAAGTCAATACACATCATAACCCTGAACACCTAACGTGGAGATATGGAACAGTTACAGATTATTACAACATAAATGGCATTAAAATCTGTGACAAATCTATGCTAAATCTCAAATTATACTTCACACAGTAACCTCTCTCCTAAAAATAATAAAAACAAACTGAGAACAAACTGTGAAGACTTAACTTTAGTTCTGATTTTCTTTCATTAAAATACAGAATAGTTCAAAGTCAAACAGTATGTGATGTGCTTTATTTTGCTTTTATGAAAGGCATTATAGAAATGTCCTATAGAAATGTCACTCTATTGTATCTTACTGTATTTAAGAATTAACTACTCTAGTACAGCCACAAGAGATGAATATATGTACTGATGTGATCAACCCTGTAAATTACTACTCACCAGCAGTTAATGCAAAGCACTCTTGAGAAAAGAGACTCGAAGACAAAGGAATAAACACATTATTTAAAAAGGGGTTGCATTTAATACTACATTTTTTTTTCCATTCTAAGACAACCTTATACTACAGTATTTTCTTTTTAATAATAACAGCCTTTCATTTAAATGATGCAATCAGTATGCCACAAGAGGTTTCTTTCTTTGGTAGGAGGAGTTAGCAGCTCCAACATTCAATTGACCTGTTTCCAAATAATCTACAGGAAAAAATGAAGATTAAGTCCTCTAACAAGAGCAGTTTTCACAGTCTAGCATACAAAGAGAAGGATTCGGTAAAAAGATGAGAGGGCAAGCCGCATTGTGCTGGCTCACTTAAATCTTATTTCCAATTCACTAAATGTGTTATTTGACTTGGCAAGTGAGCTGGTATGTGTATTAGATCAGCAGGGAGCCTAATCAAGGAGATGCCAAGTTTGCTGCAGCCCCTCTGTGCAGCATTAACCTCAACTAGTGACCTTAAGCAAAGTGGGTGGTTGAACCCAAAAGAGAATAGCATTAACTTTTGCTTGAAGTTCAGCCTGATTTGAAGTCTTCCTTTGTGCGTTATTCCACAAAAAATGCAAAAAGCATTCAACAGAACTGAATCTAGTCTGCTCAGCACCATCTTCACATGCAAGGCTTTATAGAAGCCTGCCTCCATTAATGCTGACACATGCAAAAGAAATGAAAAGCATTAACTCAGCTAAGGCACTTGATTTTGGAGCTGCAGAACAATTCACTTTGTAACCCAATAACTTGAAGCTGGCTTATTTTTTTTTATCCAAATAAACTGCTAATTTGTTAATTGAGACAAGAAGTATTTTCAAATATTAAAATTTTCTCAAATAACAACAAAGAGCATACAAAATGGATATGTCCTATTATCTGTTTATATCCTCATTTTGCTAGCCATTTAGTGTGCACATTTTTTTTACATCTTCTACATTTACAAATCCAGAAAGAATAGCTTAAGCCATCCCTTTCAGATTTTTCAAAGCTATATTATACTTAGTGCCAACAGGTTTTTTTTATTCCAAATACGGACATACTTTTGCCTTAAAAATATTTAACAGAAAATGCCATATTTAAACATTATAAAAGATAAGGTTTTTTATAGATTTAAGATTTGGATGCCTTGGTTTTCCTGCAATTTCTCTCTAATTTTAGTTTGTTGCCAAACTTGTAAGATGTAGTTCATTACCTCTGTTTCCAGTAACATCAAAGTTTATGTAAACACTCTTTTAAATAGCATTTCTATCATTGTTTTCCCAGGTGTAGCCTTTCTTTGCAATGCTCTTTTAGGTTGAAGATATGGCTTGGAGAAATTATTATCAAAGTATATGCTATAAATAATGTTAGTAGGCTTCTCATACATTTTCAATGTTTTCATTATTTTCACATTCTTATTTTTACTGTTTCCATGCTTTTAAGCTAAGTAGTAGAATCGGTTTAATATCTGATCCTCCATCAAAGGAGTTTCTCTATCTCTACAAAAAAATCAGTTCTTCAGTTGTCCTCAGTTCCCCAGTATTTTTATCTGTAAACCTATATATGTACTGCATGTTTAAATTGTTTCTCATTTTGTTCTAGAAAAAAGATTTCTTCAGCTTTCCAATTCAAATGAATTAAGAGATGTGCACAAAAAAAATTACTTCTCTTCAAAGGTTTCCAACTGCTTGTGTACGGCTCTCTCCCGTTTCACATTTCACTTAAGCTGTGTTCTGTGATGCCCTGCACCTTGCTCTCTCCCAGTCAGGATATGACAAGAAGAACAGTAGCATCACATTCAGCTTTTTATTCCATTATTGAACTGTACAGGTTTTAGTATCCAAGATTCCTCCATAGCCACAGCCAAGAAAGCTAGGTTTGTGGTGTAGGAAGCACCTTTGGGGAAGCATATACATAAGGTCTCCTGCATCAACAACAAGTAGTAGGTTAAGCAGGCTTTTAATTTAGACAGATATAAAATGTCATCTATTTCCCAAGCAGAGTATAATAGCTTCTCTCACTGTGTAGTGAACAGCCAGGAAAGAAAAAGAAAAATCCGTTATTTCCCGTACATGCAGTAATAGCTTATCAGAAGCAATTACTAACAAATAAAACCAAACTACACTTCAAATAAATTTCTCATCTTCAAGGATCTCAGAAAATTTCCAAAATTTTCACATCCCTTAGATGCTCTATAAAAGAAAATGTGATTTCTTGATAAAATGAGAGGTAGAAAAATAAATGACCTTTGGCTAAAGACTCTACATGGATAGACCACGTGAACCTCCTTATTCACCACAATGGGTATGAAAATCAACAGTGCCTTGATGACTTAGCAGGAATGTATCAGTCTTGTCATATTTGGAAAATAATCACATAAAAGATGTTATATAGGAAAAAAAATGATGGCAGGACTAGGATTCAGGAGCATGCTGAAGGCTCTTGCTGGTCATGTTTTCTTCAAAGTCATATTGCTCCTCCTCACCCAAATCCCACAATGTCTTAACCAACTTCTTTTAGGATTGTGTTCCTTATCACAGGAAGGTCAATGGGGAAAAAAGATAACAAATGATCAGTAACACATGCATGAAAAGCTCTAATTTCTGATTAATTTCTACAGCTGACTTACAAATCCCCAGGAAGTAAAGTCTGCAACAAAAGTACTAACCCAGCCTGACCCACAGCAGCACTACTGGGCGCCACTGACATATCAGAGAGTGTGTTATAAAGGACAGCCATATAAAGAGGGTAAAATGAGGGGTTAAAAGTCACACCCAACATACTGGAAAGGCCTGCAGGCTCCTGAACCTTTATTCTTTAATTGGCAGGAGAAGAGTTTTTACTAAAGACTAAGTCTACAATGTAGGCCGGCAGCCCAACTGGGCAATACCCTTGATTTGTGCAGTTCGCAGCAGTTCTCCTCTAAAGTCTTCACATGGACTTTTTTTTCAGACATAGGAAACATTTTTAAAAGTATAAAGGTATTTTACTAATTTTTTTTAATGAAACCTTGACTGCCAGAAATACTTGAAGTTGGTAATCATTTGCAGACTCCTTTCCCCTTCCTCACTGCAGGAAGTAGCACAGCTGGCTGTCAGCTCAGCCCTTATTACCAACACCAATTATTGTTTAAAAAAGGCTACTATTAGTATCTAGCTACTTTTCTTCACATCAGACATTAGGAAAAGGAAAGTAAAACTCTAACCTTATGATAGTAAATGTGCCTGGTTTAGTATTTTAGTGCAAACCTTCAAATAAGAGGAAATCATGAACCATTTTATCTTTCATTCTCATCTAGGGATTGAGTTTTTTAAAAAACAGGGCATTGTAAAAAAATCCATCCTCTCATGTGATCTTCCTGGCAGGTATCACACTTTGGCAAAAAGTCCATGACAAAGACAGCAAGCAAGAAAACTGAGTGCAGTAACAGAAAAACATCTGTAATTCTGGACTCATTCACAAGGAATAAGTTTTACAAAATCAAAGCCATTTAAATGAAAGCAAAATTTGTTTTCCACCCCACAAACGCTTGGGTTAGAACTGGAAGTAAACATTGAACTACATAATCAGTGTTGGCCAAAGATGTGTCCTGAAACACAGCAGGATCTGCCACTTGAGAAAAACAACAAGCAGATTTATTTAATCAACCCAATACTGAATTTAAATGGGAAAAGGACTTAGATAATTTTCATATTAGTAACAACATTTGTTGTAATATGGTAGACATTGTTAAGAAGAAAGTACGTAGCAAAAACTACTGTTGGAGAGATTTAATAAAGTCTCTTTGGAACAGAGAGAATGGGCAGCGTGTTAAACACCACTGTATGTCTGACATCACTTGCTCATAAACATTATAGGTGCTAATGTAGATAATAAGCTATCAAACTTTAGGTTGTGCATCGGTCATGGGAAGGTTCAGAAGACACCTTATTTCTTGTGTATGCTTAGTGAAATTAGGAGGAGCATCTCTAGGGCTTGAGGCTTCATTCCTGATTTGCTGTAAAATAAATAAGCAGATTTCACCAAGAAGAAGCAAAACCAACTCTACCCGAAACAATGCACTTTTTAGTAGGAAGGTCCCTCTTCCAAAACAATGGAAGGTGTATCATGTCAGTGGGATTTTTGTCAAATACTGGGACTATAAAGAGGTTTTGGGTGGAGATCTGAATCTGTCAATGTGTTCACGTGTCAAAATCTTTTTTTTGTTGCTGTCTGCAGACTTGAGTGTTAAGAGTTACTTAATCTGTCCACAGAAGCAAAATATGTCTTGGAAAAGTGTGCCACATCCCTAAATACAGAAGTAAATACAGAATATTACCAAAGTGAAAATGGAAATGTCAACTGTAATCCAAAAGAAATTACTCTGGCTGAAACAGGATTCATTTTGCGTGTATTTGATCTCAATTGCTTATTTAATTTGCATAGCTTCTGAAGAGACATAGGCATGTTTATGTTTCTAAGAGAGGTACTGTCTTTAAGGGCTGGTTTTTCTCCACTTTTGACTGAAGAACTGAGGTCATCAGCTGAGGTCAAATGCCTAACTCTTAGTTCAGGTGTGGTAAGATGAAGTCCGGTTGTACAGACTCACATGCCATGAAGTCACATGCCAACACAGACATTCTGTGTCTTGCTTATATGGAGGTAATAGCTCTTAAAGACAAGCATTACACCATGGGACTGTGGAGAATAAAATGTGAAGAAGAACTATAGGAACATTACTTCATTTGTTTTGGATTAACTTTTTGGGTGGAGATTATGTCTGTAATTACAAAGGTCAGCTAGAATTTTCCTATAAAAATAAAAATAAATCCTTTAACGTACATTGTCATTTTAACAGCTCTGGATGGACAGTTTTCAATAACATTGTACACTTTGGCCTCCTATAGTCTCTTCTATAGGTTTCTATCCCAGATACAAAGACAATTTGCTGCAAGGATTAAGTAGAGGATTAAAAAAGAATATATGGTGATAAAAATGTAGGCTTACACTCTTAACTATTTGTACACACAGATATACATGTCCCAACCATTTTTTTTTTTTTTTACCAGAATATTCCTTATTTTGTTCCAGCTTTTTGGCCAGAACAGCCATGCACTTTGGCACTATTGGTTGATACTTACACAAAAGCTTTAAGGCTTGCAGGAACTAGGTTATTTCTTGAACACTTCCAAGATTACTGCTACAAAAATGTTATTCTTTAAATAATGAGTATGTTGACCATTTAACTTGACAGTACCTGTCATACTTTATCAAAGAGAAGTTATTGTACTGAAGGTCACCAAAAGGAAACTATTAAAACATAAATGTTTTCATTTCTTGTGATCTGATACTTTTCCTACAGCACTACATATCACTTTCGAATTGCCTAATGAAGACTGATGTTTTCCTTCTACTCTGGTTCTAAAATGCAAGCCTTTTCCTGCTGTGTATTTCTGTTCATTATGTACATACAGGGAATCAATTGATTTGCAATAAAAAAATCAATTAATTCATAATTAATCCAATAACAATCTCCTTATTTTAAAGTGGCTTGCCCGATTTATCTGAATGAAAACTTTAAAGTTGACAAACAAAAACAATTTTTATGTGAATTCATTCCATATTTGGCCCTGATTAATCCAGGCCCAGTTCCTGAAATCTGCCACATGCATATGAACTGCTTTGCCTTAAGCAGTCTTCCATCTGCACTCCGAGGATTAGTTCATAAGATATGCAAGCCTCCACTTTTTCCCTTCCGGTTGCTATTTTAAAATAACCAAATTCTTAGTTCATTTTAAAGGATGCATATAAAGATGCACTCTGAGGATGCGTATGAGTTCAGCCAATAGACATTAATTTAAATTTATTTGGCCATAAAACTATGGTTCTGTTTGTATCACTGTAAAACCACCTCAGCTTACTTTTGCCTCTATCGAGTGGTTCACATTCTGCTTTGAGAAATGAAATTCGATTTGTGAACTAGTTAACAATTTCACTTTTCCCCTCCTTTTCTTTCAGGACAAAGAAGTCAGTAAACAAAAAACACTGTCTCTTCATAAATTCAGATCAGAAAGTAATTTCTCATAAGAAGTTCAAAAGAGGTTAGAAAATAAGAATTCATTTTTGGAGTTTGGGGCATCAGCTCATTAAGTGTAATATTGCAAGCTTCCAGTGTGAAAAGGCACTGACTCAAATTTGTAATAATTTCACTTTCAAATTTCTTTTATCTCAGCTGCTGCTACTTCAACAAATACAAGTGCTTCAGATATAATAGGCAGACTAATGAGCATTGCAGCTGATTACTAAAATATTGTAATACTTCCCAAGGCATAATGACATCTTTTTCAAAATTAAGAAAACAGAATACTTTTCTTCTTCGCTGCTGTAGTGTATGACCTCGGCCTAAACAAATCCAATTTTTCCCAGTACTGTTGAAGCAATCAGTGTCTCGCTGGAATTAATATTTTTTAGGGAAGTTTTTAATTCACTTTGGCCAGTGTGTTCCCTATAGCTGCAGTTAATTTAAAGCCCATCACGTGCTTTCAGGAATCTCTGATTCCCTGTGTTATCTTTTGATAGTCCTTATACACAATTATTTTTTTGATTCACCATATTTGTAGTTTGGGAATCAGAAGACAAAAGTCATTTAAATGCTATGTTTCAAAAGGAGAGAGAAAATTTTAAAGAAGCTTGAAAATCACTTCCCAGGAGACAGCACCACATCTCAGCACAACCCTTGCAGAAGACATCTGTAAAAATACTCCTAAACCATGTCTTTCAAAGTTAATTTCTGCAGGATGGGTTGATAACCAGGATGGCACAGGAGAGGGATATTGTGAAGAGATCCTCATAGAATCATAGAATCATAGAATAACTAGGTTGGAAGAGACCCACCGGATCATCGAGTCCAACCATTCCAGTGCATATTCCAGTGCACAAAGATTTTGAATGATGGATTTTATTTTAAGCAACCTTGAGACAGAAGGAATCTAAGGCCAAATAAAAATATTGAAAATTAGCTTTGCCTCCCTTCTTCCCATTCTGCAAGTTCTGTGCTAAGTATCCAAACAGTTCTATAGAAATTTCCCTGAAAATTAAAGTCGGAATAGTAAGAATCCTAAGATTAAAACTTAGCAGTTCAAATTTCTCAGGAATTGCAATTCCAAGGATTTGAGTGAAGCCAAATTTATCAAAAAATTTCAATCGTGGTGAAATGAGTGCTAATAACTATCAGCGTGTATATGTGTGCTTAAGACTGGATGAGGATTTTTAGGAAACACTTTTTACTAAAATGGAGCTGCAATGAGTGGAGAGCACTGATTGTTCAGACAACTGTAGTTGCTTGACCTGTATAAATCTAAATCGTTTTATAATCTATATTTTTTGAAAAAAAACCTGGAAATTCTCAGTATGACCCACAACATGAAACATCTATGGTCTTCAACAGGAAAGAGCAACTAGCAGCATCTCAAGAGCCTCATCATGTAATTCAGAGATTTTTTTCTTTTTCTTTTGGCTCTCTTTCATTCTGGGTTTGAAGACAGATTGCTTTACAAGGTTCATCAGCCTGCAGGGAATAGCAATTTCCTTTTTCCTCTGCTACAAAACAAATGTAACTTTTAAAACTCTTTATCTTTGATCAAAAATATATTACTTAGCACACTAAGTAAACAGCTTTATAATTTGTCATTGAAATTATTGCTTCCTGTGGCTATTTTTAGTGTTTTTACATTTGCTGGGCAATCGGTAACAAGAGCTGATATCCTTGCCATTTGTTTTTTATTTTTGTAATGATCTTAGAAAAAACATTTTGAAATATGAGCTGCCCTTTAAAGTAACAGATAAACTACCATGCTGCCAGGAATTATACGCAACTTCCTCACTAAATAATCATGGGAACTCAAGGAACAGCCACAACCCACACACATAATCCATGAAACCATACGGAACACATATATTACATTCTGTGGTAACACATTCACCCAGGAAGTCCAAGGCAGTGATCAGAGTATTAAAAAAAAAACCTCAACAAGCTCTCCAACCCCTATGTCTCACCTCATCAACCATAAACCCAAATACTTTTAGAAAAAAATCTTTTAGAGGAGGGTTTGTAAAATGGAAGTGCATGTCTTTGTTAGACTCTTAAGACCATTTCTCTGTGTTTCTCTGCTTTAGTAAAGCAGAGGTATTTTGCCGTGTGCTATGTGCCTATAACTCATCTTCACATTTCCTTCTCCACAATGTACAAGGCCATGGTGTAACACTTGTCTTTTCAGATCTATCACTTTGTTTCATGATTCCTTATCTTTTCTTGCCATTTTTTCTCTTTGGCTTTCATTTTCAGAAGGTGTCATCATCTGAAGTCTGCTGTGGCATTATGAGTCAGCTTGCTACTGTTTATCGATCACAAACTCTAAGTCAGCTCTCCCCTTTCCCTTTCTGTGCAAAACTACATCTTTCTTTTACTGCTCAGTCTTTCAGGTCACAAAGAGAACCATTTTATGTCTTCTTCATTGGCTCTGAGGCAGTTTAAGACTCATATCTTTTATTTCTTTACTAGTTAAGAAATTCACCTTTTACTAGAGAGAGCTGTAAATTAAGATGACCAGATATCCTGCAATTAATCAACTTCTTAATATATTTAAAGAGATGTTTGGTGTTAGAAACAGAAGAAAGGATAGTGTGATTATGGCCTCCATCTATAGCCCTGAAAAGTTTTGCCTGACACTTGGACATTGACCCAACCTGGAAATTGTTTCCTTTATTCCTTTGTTTTAACTCTTCCTTGAAACATTCGTAACAAGCCCTAATCTCATCCTGCATACGGCTTTTTTTCCTATTACTCTGCTCTATATCCAGAGATTCCTTGTCACTCACTTGCTTTTTTTAGAGGAAAATTTCTCAGTATTTGGAAAGTAGCAACACTATTTCAAATGCCATTTACTCCATTTCCTCTAACATTATGAGTATGCTGTCTACCCAGTACTCTAATGTCCTCATAAAGTCTCAAAGCAAGGTATGACACACAGAGGTTAAAGCACAGTCATTTATAGCTGCAGAATAGCTTAATTTACTCTAAAGCTGGATTTCACTCCTTAGCTCTTGTCCATCCACTTCTGTTAAAAGACTATGGAAGTTTTGCACATAAGCTACAGCCTAGGCCCATGGTTTTCCTGTTTATCACATTCCTACCTGAGTCTATACACAATTAAATCATGCTTTTGATCCACGCTGAACATTTGCCTCAATTATATAAAACAATTTACTTTCCAGAATTTTATATCATTCAGTTTCTCTAGAAAAGTCAGACAGTATCACATGTTTGACCAGCTAAGTTTTCTCAAAAAATAACACCTTAAATATCCTTAAATTTAAGAATGCATTTTTATTTTTACAGATATTATTAGGGAGGGCTGGAATTATCTACAAATTCAGCTGTAACATTATCTTGAGAAATTCAAACAGCTGACAGCAGGCATCTATTCAGCTGTTCTGGATTATCTAGTTTCAGAGATCTGCATCAGAGATGCAATATTCTAAAATATGAAATTCTCCGTCTTTTCTGCTCAAAATCAATCCTTAAATGTCTGCCCAGGGCAAGAGAACTACTGGCAGATCTCAACCATGAAAATCAGGGATCATTGGGGGGGGTCTATATTATTATTTTTTTTTCATAGACCTATGTAGACAAGGACATTACTGAAACACAGAAATTATGAAAGCAGTTATCTCACAATAACTCTGCTAAGTACTTCTTTTGATTTATCCACTAATACAGGCTAGGGTTTTGAATGGCAAGAGATATGGATTAGAAGTGCATCTGCAAAGCAGGGTCTTTATTTCCAAAGGGTAAAACCAACTCTGTACAATATTTCTTTCTTTTGGTTTTTTTTGTGCTTCTTGGCTTTTTCCCATGTATATAAATGTTAGAATTTGAGGATATAAAAGTGATGGCAAAGTTTAATGTGGTAGGCATCTAGTCAAGACCGTTCTTTGGAACTTTAAACATAGATTAAAAAATTCACTCATAGTACCAATAGCAACTGTCCATGGTCAATTGTGATGATGATAATAACAATATGACAGAGTAGAATATTAAATACATGACTGAGAGAATGTCACGTCGTGCACTATCTGCCTATGTATTGTTTGATCGCAACTCTTCTCTCACGCATTCTCAATGAGGTTTAGAAAACTTTACAAGACTGAACTTGGTGGAGAGAATTTAATGTAATTTAGGCTTCAAGTCAAATGTAGGTTATACTTAAAAAATAATCCTGGTTTCCTTTTGCAGGACATCCATATAGACACATGCATAAACCCATGCGTACACAAGCACACATGTTAACAAAAGTACATGCTAAATCTTTTGAACTTTATAGAAGAAACATCTGTGCACTTGCAGTTGTCAAAGTCCCCAGCTGTGCCTTCTGTGTAAGATCATGCAATGCTGTCTCCAGATTGTCTGGAGAACGTATTAATTTTGCACCATTTTCTGTTCCCTTTACACTCTTTGTCATGAAAATGAGCATATACAATGAAGAGAACATGAGAGGCATTAACATTCGGTGATAACTCACTTCACTGTCAAAAATAGTGGTCACACAATGGGAAGTGGCATGTTTATCCAGTCTCAAGGCCAACATAGGCATGAAGCCTTAAAAATGGCATGGCACTGCTACATTGCATTTCTTTTGAAAGCATTATATCATATGCAGATGCAAAACCAACATTATGATTGACAACAAAACAAAAAATAATTTTTAGCAAATTGCCAATGTTGTGAAATGAATTCCAAAATTCCTTTTTTTTCCATAATTTCAGGAATCATAAAATATTTTTGCCTGAAACTACCTTGTCCATATATTACTGCCAGAATCATTGAAGGAACCTTCGTGGCTAGAATACAAACCCCTTTGAAAACTAATTTCAAATCCTTTTGTGGCAAATGACTTGTAGCCCAGATTTTGAAAGAGAACACTTTCTGTTGTTTCTGTAACCCAGTCTTCTGTGTGCCATCATCTAACCCACAGAATATTTTGCAGCTAGACTGCACGGAATGGAATGAAAAGAAAATGCTGAGCAATGCAAACACTAACATTATTTGGCCATCTGAATTCAGCTAAATAATTTTCAGCTGATTTCATATGGTTGAACATGTAAATCACCCATCCTGACTGCTGCCAGCTGCTGCAGTAGCAGCTGCTCTGCCTGGCCTCCAGACCATCGCCTTTTCCTGTCCCCAGGCAAAAAGTCAGAGGGGTAGAAGTTTTCTCCAGCAGCTGGCAATCCACTCTCTGACCTCCTGAGGAGATAAAACATAATGCCAGAGTGCCAATGATGTAACTTGATCATGCAGGTAGGAAACCAAACATCATTTCCACTCAAAACGTACAGAAAAAAGAGCAAAAAAAAAACAACACAACTTTTTCCTGCAAGATCTATTCCCAGTCTTGCTCTAGTAATCTCCCGCCTCTCTTAATTTGTCTGGATCTAACTCAGGATTTTGTGTAAGAAGATACGATCTGGTAGCTCTCTGCCACTTAATCTGTCCCCAGATCTTCCAGAGTAGATTGCTGGCTTGCTTTCCATTCACAAGACGGCCATGAGGGCAGCTTAACCACTCTCCTTCTGCAGGTTAAGATTATCGGATAATAAGACACTTTATCTATCCTACAGCAGTAGGAGTAAGAAAATCCTGTAACAGTAAGACAGAAATGCCCTCAAGGCTTGAGCTGGGAGAAAATTCAATCCAAAATAAGCTTCGAGAAATCAAATGGGGTTTTCTTCACTGTCTGCATGCTTCTGAGTAGAGAATCAGTGATCACTCAGTTATATTCACACAGTGGCAAATGCCCACATTCTACGTGTGTCTCCTTACTTTGGAGATACCATGTTCTTCTACTGATGCTCTCCTTCTCTTTGACTGGAAATACAAAGTAAGGGAAAGTAAATATGATTGAGAAGGATGTCCCAAAGTATAAGAGACAACAGCTACCTCCGGAGCACACAATGGATAGCATTTTCATATGATGACTACATACCAAACTCCAGAATTAGAAAGGGCAATAATACCAGTAAAATAATGTATGTCTTCCAGTAGAGCATTGTTAACATCACTGCTCACGGAACAAATGGATTTTCCCAACAGCTTCCAGAAAACTTCTCTTGTGATCCTCTACTTGATTATGTTTCCCCAAATGACCATTATGCTTCCCCCATATAATTTTTCAATGCTAGTCCAAGAGGGTCAAATTTATTCTGAAACAGAATTCCTCAATTTGCATTTAGGTAAATCTCAGCTAAAGCCCTGATTCTTCACAGTAGCCTTCTGTGCACACTACAGTTTTTGGCAGTCATGCAGTATTTAAGTTCAGACTAAATACAATAGCATCAGGGAAGGGGAATTTTTCATTCCTCCCTCCTGGTTGGAAGTAATATGAGCCATTTCTGTCATAGAAAGTAAGGGTTTTGCAACAACCTTACCGTACCTGGAAGTCTAAAGGAACAAATATTACAGGATGTCGGCTTAGTCCTCCATCAGTATTTGCAATGTTTATGCAGCTGAACAGAGTGAATCACCAGATGACTCAACCTCAAGAACACCACGATAACAACAAATAAATAAATAAACCACTTCCCTCACACCAAGAAATCACACACATACATGCATCCTTACTGAAAAACCTGATTGAGAGCAATTTGAAGAGAAATAAATGCAATTTGAATTTTTAAAAAACTCATCAGCCCTGCTATAGTTCCCGTGAATAGACTGATCTGATTTGTTAAATCTCTTTAACCTCCAAAGATGATTAGGGAGTCATTTTTGTTGTTGTTGTTGTTGCTGTTGCACAAATGGATGGATACATTTCCCAGTAAGTTTTGGAGACAGGCTGGTAGTAGGTACAATTAATTCAGCACATATCATTTACTGCATCCTCACTTCTTTCACAGAAATCCTTGCCAACTGATCCCAGGCAGAAGATTGGCTTTGGTTCTGCAAGCAGCTGCTCATCTTCCCACTTTGCTGGAGGTAAGTTGTCACAGTAAAGCAGCTGCTAAAAGAGTGGGAGGGAGACACCAATGAGCAGAAACAATTGTGTTGATAAAAAAAAAAGAGGGAAAAAAATAAAGGAGCAGCAATCTCACTTTCTTCAAACAGATTGTGTTATACTACATCTTATTTGCTTAAAAAGAAACAGCGCGACCACAAGTTAACCTTGAAATATGTGAACTTTTGGAAACTTACACAACTCAGAAAGCCAACAAAAAATAAATCTACCGATGAGATATTATTCTACTGATAATGAGTTCTGTGATGAAATTTGACATACTTAAAGATCTGAGGTTTGTGAAGATTCAGTGCAGATTTAATCTTATCTGATTCTGCTTTAAATGCATTAAGCCTGGATTGCAAGAGATAATAATTATTTATGTCAACATTGGTATATGTAAGAGTTCTTAGGCTCAAACTCAAAGAAAACAGAAGTTGGGAGAACTCAGAAAAAATCTGGAATCGTGGAAGTCAAGATAAAAGTATCCAATAATAATCTTTTGTATAGCAGTACTCAGCTGAGATCAATGGTATTCTGTTTAGATGTAAAGATCTGTCCTTATAATTTTACATACACAATAAGGCATGACTCAACTATGTCAAGGTAAATTCTCATTTATCGCGTGCAATAAGTTGGTTTTTAGAAGATTTATAAGCAATGGATTTTTAAAAAATGGTCAAAGTCTGTATTATTTTAGAGGACATCATATCACAGTGACACTCTTTGTTAAAATGCTGTGGAGTGCTCCAGAATATTTGTTGTTCTCCTATTTCAGAATTAAAATAGAAAAACCCCAGACACCAAAAGGTGCGTAATGCCAGACACCTATGGAAGACATACCATGTTCCTAACACTTCAAAATGCAGTTGGCTTAGGGATTTTTATATATATATATATTTTAAAGATGAAAGCTGTACTGCTCATCTAGTAACATGAATCAAGGAAAGAGAACTTCTAGGAAAACTCTCAGGTGTTACAAATACTGTCAAAACCAAGCAGTTAATGCAGCAATAGCACATTCATGTGGGTTTTGGTACTCCCGCAGCAGGGACAAGTACATTCCTGCAGTGGAAGAAGTCAATAATCTGCCTAAAGTAAGCATCTTCTCTGTAGACTTACATTTTATCCCTCCTCTTCTTCAGAGTTACAGTGATTGTGTTTTTCAGAACCTCTCCACTAGCTTTTGGCCTTGCCTGTTTGTAGTCTTTTTTTTCTCCTAGTTAAAACTATCATTTTGCTTATTTGTTTTTTTTGTGAGACACTTAATTAAAACTATGGTTTTTTTCTAGTTTAAAAGAATTCCATAATATTTATAAACAGTAAAAGAAACAACACACTCACCAAATCTAAACTGGCACAACTAGGTGGCATGCATATTGTATTTACATTTTCATGTATTTACATTTCATGTATTTCATGTATTTCATGTATTTACATTTCATTGTATTTACATTTTCATTAGAATATTTATCTCTCCTTTCTGTCTGATCCTTTTTGCCACAAGCTTAACCTATTTCTCTTTGTTCATCCACTCTGCATTTTTATAGCATTTGTGGTTTTTTTCTTTGTGTTTCTTGGTTTAGGTCTTAAGAGACACACACTCTGGAATCAATACTTCATTATCAACATTAGGTTGATTAAAAAATACATCAAAGACAGAGTGCTTAGGTCTGGATATTAAATCAACAATGTTCAAATGAGTTCAACAATAGCCTACAATTGTGAGTCATCAATCTGAGCTACCGTCTCCTCCAAACACTCTCAAGCTTTATCAGATCCAGAAAAAAATAATAAAATAAAAGGATTAAGTGCTCTCTCCCCACATTTAGGGATGCAAAATCTGCTTGCAACTAAGTTTGTAAGGCAAGAACTCTTGATATGCTAAAGTTAAGTAGTGAGTAGTCATAAGAATGCTGATCTGCTCTTAGTGTGGCAAGCACTTCAAGTTTTGTTATAGAAAATAGTCACTGACCACTTTGGCTCATTTCTCATCTTTCCTTACTTTTTGCCTCCTCTTTTTTCTTCCATGAATACCACCCACTTACAGTCAGCATGAAGCAGCATTACTCCCTTTTAACTAGCCATAACAAAGAACAAAGAAAGGTTCCACCTCATCGTTTAACTCTATTGTACTATTTTACGGAGGGGTGACGTTTTACAACGGATTTTCTAAATCATAGAATCATTTGTTTTAAAATACCTTTGATACCATTAAGTCCAACTGTACCTGTCCACTACTAAATCATATATGTGAGCAGTTCATCTACCTGTCTTTTAAACACTTCCAGGGAAGGTGTATCAACCACCTCCCTGGGCAGCCTCTTCCAGTGCCTGAGAAACTTTTTGGTGAAGAATTTTTTCCTGATATCTAATCTGAACCTCCCCTGGTGAGACTTGAGGCCATTCCTTCTTGTTCTATCACTTGTTATTGGGAAAAGAGACTAGCACCCACCTCACTACAGATTCCTTTCAGGTAGTTGTAGAGAGTGATAAGATCTCCCCTTCCCCTCCCTTCTCTAGGCTAAACGCCCCAGTTCCCTTGGCCATTCCTCATTGGACTTGTTCTCCAGATGCTTTGACAGCTTCATCGTCCTTTTCTAGACACATTTTAATGTGAAACCCACAAAAGAATTGCTATCAGAACTCATATTTCCCAACCCTCACTTTCAGCCTTCCAGAAGTTCCTGTTTTTCTTGAACTCCCCTCATCCCTCATGCATGCAACTGGATAACTGAGCCTGCCATTATGGTGGAGTTGCTTTTCTTTTGAAAGGAAACAGTGGTCAGAAAACATGTGACCTTTAACAGCAAAAACAAATCTGGAGACTGCCAGACCAAGTTTTAATTCTTCCCCATGCTTTGGCCCCTGGACCATGCTGACGCAGCTGTGAGGACCTGCTTGGTAAATCACGTCAATGAAATGGCCCTGGATTAACCCTCCAAAAACGTCTGTTGTTTTACCCAGTTTATTTCAATGATCTGATTTATAATATAAGGTCTTCTGTATCACCCCACACGGCAAAGGGATGAGAATGAATGGCAAGGGACCAAAAAGGTCCTTCGCCAGATTTGCCACAGAAGGCTACAAAAATTACAAATATGCTATTTATCTCCCCAAAGAGTTTTCCATCTCATAGCTTCACTGGTATGTCTGATCCCAAAGAGTAATTTTCTGCTTTTCTTTCTCACTGGTGATGTCAGATTTCTGTCAGACAGAAGCAGAAAAGCTGGCTGGCCTTTTTCCATTTGCATTTACAGGAATAGTAGCCAATAGTAGATGGATAGCCAATTCTTTGAAGCTTATTGCACACAAATAATGACTAGGGAGACATGAGAATAAAAGACAAGCTGGAAAACAGAAGATTCTTGTCCCAGTTCTGGTTTTATCACCTCCTGGACTCAGTTGAATAAAACCTGGGGGAACTGACACAAGGAAAAGCAAAACAAGGTAGTCTTATCTGCACAAGAGGTTCAGACTTCAGACAAAAGGAATGAAAGGAAGAAAAAAAACATCCATGGACTTTTTTTTGAACTCCCATGAGGATTCAAATCTAGTTTGATTTATCATTTTAGATAGTATGCAGCTTAATAATTTACCAGTTTCTCAGGGACTTGTTGGTATCTATTCATGAGGTCTTTGTTTGAGTCCTTGGTCTTGGTAGGTATTTGGCAAAGAGCAGATGATTTGAAATATCCTGCAAATAGACACTCTTGATTTATTACCTGTGCCACCATATGATAAACAGTCGTTTAGCAGTATTTGTTCATCCTGCCACTAATTTTATTTTTCCCAAAAGCTTACTGAGTGTTAATTTGTAACCAAAGGGGAATATTTTCTACTGCCAAAGTGGAAAAAAAATACAGATAGAAATTACAAAAAACCCTGCATTTTCACTATTTGGCATAATGTTTGGAGTAGAAATATTACCAGACATTGTGGGGAGAATATTTAAGCATGAGCAGCCACATGCCACTGTAAAGTACGTATTAGTAACATTAATTCCTTCTTCCCTCTTTTACCATCAGCATCCCTGAAAAAAAATTCTGAAGCCCCTTCAACAGCTGACTACCTAACGAGTGTAACTGATGAAAACAAAGCCTTAGAGTTCTACAAGAGATGTTGAATCTGAAACTACAGAAATGTTTAAACCCCAAGCTAAAGCTTAGATCACTGAAAAATAGTTCCCAGGTCAACAAAGCTCAAGCTGTTCAAACACCCAGTGGGATATTTCCCTTCACATTACTGTGCAAATAGGAAGTTAAAAATAAGGGAAGTTGGATCAATGGACTACTACTGCATATTGCACTTCTTCCATGTGAAAAGCCCAGACTGGCAAGTGCCAGGCCACAATTTTCCAAGCTGTTTGGGTATTAAATGATGAACATTGCCAATATTTTACTGTAAAAACAGAGAAAAAGAAAAAAAAATCACTGTAAGAATAGACACTGTGTATTAATCTGTAGAGACAACGGAGCAACTGAATGATTCAGCTTTGATAATCCATTATATGTGATGATTTTGTCTTCATTTTAGGAGATTCATTTGAAAGTAGTGCAGCTGGGCGAAGCATCTTTTCTCCTGTGTGCTCCAGAACTGCTGGGCTATTTTTGAGTGAATTCAGAGTGCATGAGAAATTCCTGATTGACAGCTCTGGAGAATATATTTATCCACAGACCAGGTAGCGGCTAGACAGCAATAATGAACGCTGGCCCCCACCTCAACACTGACCTTCAGGGGCAGGTGAGGAGCAGATTGGTTTGTGTGACGGTCAAATTCCATCAGCTAAGGATATTTTTGATTGATTGCTTCTTTTGCTTTGTTTATTTTTATTTTTTAAGCAGCTCTGTTACTTTGGAGAAATGAGAAAGCTGCTACTTGAGGGACCTGGGGATTTTCATGAGTTAGAGAAAAGCAGTGGTTCTCCCTCTTCTCTTTTTAAAGCAGATTTTCTGGGGTGCTTCCTCCTCGTTTCAGTTGAGTTTAGCTCCTACAGGTAACCACTCCTATGATTAAACTTAGGTAGAAACTTTTGATTGTGAAGCAATTGCCAATAACAATTATTGCTGCTACTACAGCTACTTTGTGAAATCCATCTCTTCAAACAGTAATTAAGCCCTATGGTAGTAAGGCCTACTCCAGCGCTGGCATGAAAAAGTCATCTCTCGCTCTTTATTTTCTTTCTTTTTAATTCTGCTGAGGCATTATCTTTCTCTTCTTTGCCTTTTGGTGGATGCTGGGCTTGATTCATCTAGTTAAAATAAAACAGCTAGCTCTCCAATACAAAAATATAGAAAAATATTGGAATCTTTAGAAATGCAGATTACACATTGCTTGTTTATTTGGCATTTGAGTTGTATATGCACATGCACACACCTATATAAATTTCATGTTATAAAAGCCTAACTAAAACCGAGTTTTTTCTTTGTAAGAACGTAAGAGGGTATTTAAGATGATTGCTAAACAGTCATGGAGATCCCTAATGGCAGCCCACAAAGCCTATGCAAGGTGCAAACAAATTTAAAAGAAAAGTGTGACTCTTGTGTCAAACAATGCATGACCAAAATAAGTCAATTTCTGACACTCAAACTAGAAGCCTTGTCTTGTCAACTCACTCCAGAACTGGAAGCAGTTTGTGAAACAGATGTAATTCATTCCATAAACTACTTATTTTTCTCCTCTTACTTCCTCCCTCCCCCCAAAGTGTTTATTAAGGATATACTGGTAAGTAACAAGGGAAATAAGGGTGTACAGCATCCAGAGAAAGGGAAAAATATTTGGATGGGAAATGAAACAGATACAATAAAATTGATTTTTTTTCCCCAAATTAAAAATCTTATTTTTTTCCTTATGTAAAAGCCTAGTGAAAAACTCCTGAATGAGCAGAAAAACAGAATACATGCTTAATACTGATAGATATTTCTTAGTCAGATGAAAACAAAAGCAAGATCTCAAACGTATCTCCTTGAGATGACAGATATATGTATTAAAAACTACTGCATGATAATTGCCCTTGATTATAAAAGAAAAGCATTTCTAAGTGCAAAAACTACTCTTGTGTAACTTTCCAGCTACTACCATCAGACATACTTGTGATAATTTGATTCTCAAACTGCAAAGATGTTGGGGATTTTTTTTTTCCAATTTGCAAATTTATCATCTGCAACTGATCAGAGAATGCCACCACACTGGAAATACACCATGTAGCAAATTAAGTTCTAGACAATGGGAAAAGTGGTCTCCTGAAATTGCAATGCTTCACATTAGGTTACATACATTTGCATTCAATTAGTTGTCATCTCTTTTTTCAATGCTGTAGAAAATATTGCTTTCTTCATTTCCTTAGACAACTAAAAATACTTTTTAACACTTGGTATCAGTCTAACATCATTCTAACTCACTCCAAACCTTATTCTTTTTGCAATGTAAATTAGAACACAAGTGAGAAAATTGTGAGTGACTGGGTAGAAACAGGAAAGTTACACTGTAAACACAAAGAAGAGTAAGAATGTAAATTATTTTATTGTTTGTTTATGAGATCAGTGACTGAAAAGTGGAGACAATAGCATGCCATAGGATACATGTGTGCACACACATATTTCCGTAATTTCAAATAGAAGCACAGAAGCCTTGAAGAAGTACATGTTCTGTAGCTCCCAGTCTTAGTTCACATGTGTTGTATCAAATCAAAGCACCGTGACCATTCTTACTCTGATCTCATGGTTTGCACAGAATTTGCAATGGGTTCATAAATTGATTAGAAAATGTTCTAATCCATCCAATCCAGATTCAAGAAATGACTGGCAGGTCTCATCTAGCATTTGCTAGCATGGTCCATACAACATGTATCATGTGATTCAAAAGGGTTACAACATGAATCAACAGTTTCAGTAGTGTTCCCGATTCAGTGAAGAGTTGCTCAGATTCTGTGCAAAGGTCATCTACCCTGGCAAAACAAAAGGCAAAATAGAAGAACCCAATGTCATACCTTATTTGCGTCATATAGTTACAACTCTCGCATTATTAAAGAATTCTGCCTGAAATGCCAGCTTTTACCACTAAACTCCCAGCATGTGGTCATGAATCAGATTTGCCTCCCTCCACTGTACACACCTGAACAGCACTGTTTTTTTCTAACCTACTAAAACTCCATTTTTTTTCTTCCTTTTTTCTTTTTGTTTTTCTTTTTTTTCTCTCTTTTTGCTGTTTTTTCCTCCCCTCCCTCCACCACCCTATTATCATCTCAACATTTTATCTTCACTGAAAAGAACATGTTTCTCATGATAAACCTTTCAGACACTTCTCACAATACTCTTAAAACAGGAAAACATTTCAGTTGTCTTGCAAAGTGTCATCTTTAAGGTAAGATGGAAAGATGGTAAAAAGCTGATATTTTATACAGAGCTGTTATTGTTCTCTCCTGTTCGTGACACCTCTTAGAACTTCTCTTACCAACAAACTGCTCAGCCATGGGCTCTGTACCAAAAAGATTTAATTATTATTATTATTTTCCACAGTCTATGCTAAATCCCTTGCTAGCTCTTGTACCACAATTCCTCTTCCACATGTGTGCTTGATTTTGGCTCATTATGCACAGATTATTTCACATTTATAGGTTAAGCCCCTCACCTTGCTACTTTCTCCCCTTCAAGAAAATCAGTGAACTTTTTGAGATTTTTTGTGTTTTTTATGTACATTTTATTTATTTGTTGACAATAATACTTCTCCAGAGTAACTGCACAGCTATTGTTTTATATATGGCTACTGGATGATGTCTATATAGACAGGTTGATAGATCAGTGCTAGTGAAAAATGAACAAATGTCTCGGCTAGATTCACTGTAGGGATTGTGTGAGAAATTTCACATAAGTTAATTTTATGAGTGAATGAGTAACCTTGTAGAATAATTATTTCCGTAATTTGCTGAAATAAATAGTTTTAGAAAATTCTAGGGCTGGATTTATCACTGTTACTTGTAATGTTAATATTAGGTTATTGGGTCACCATCCCTGGAGGTATTTAAAAGGATGAGGTGCCTGGGGCCATGGTTTAGGGGTTGATAGGAATGATTGGACTTGATGGTCCTGGAGGTCTTTTCCAACTTAATGATTCTGTGATTCTGTGATTACTGATTTCAACCACAATGCACATAGAAAGGCTTGTGCTGAATTTTGTACCCAAAAATATCATTTCTGCTTGCCAGTAGGAATCTAGTACACTGTGTTGCCCCCATCTAATAATTACTGTCTTTGAAGAGTATTACTAACTTAGATTTTCAAACAAATCATAGCTAAGGGAGTCCAGAACATTTTATTTACAATTTCATTCTCATATAACTGCAGTGTCCAGAGAGCACCATAAAAAGGACACAGGGTAATAAGTGTATGTGAGAACTCTACACATCTTCTCCAAGGTATTACTTATATAATGTTTGACTAGGACCAGACAATGTTTCTGCTGACATCAAGTCCCACTTCTCTAGAGTTGTTATTACATTGTGGTTACTCCAGTACTTGCTCTACTCAATTTTCTCTGATTTTAGCAAGTGAAATTACTTATTTTAGAATCTACAGATTTCCAGTTTCCAATGAACAATCCATTGTCAGATCAGAACAAAACTGTTTTTGAATACTGAAGTTTATGAAAAAGACTAACAAGATATTTTATTATCTGCATAGGTGCCACATAGCTCCACTTGACGCTTTACAGAAGTTTCATTTCTGTACCATCATCAGCTTATAAACTGAAGATGATGAGAGGACACTTATGGCAAGTACTCTGTGACATTTTAGGAAATTGTTTAATTCTAGAGACTGTTCTTTATGGAAAACAGAAATGTTACAGTGAAGTATAAAAAACTATATAATAGGGCCCAGATACCCTTATCAGAGTAACACAAAGTTGTAGAAAGACAGTAGAAAAGAGCTTGTAAAAGCAAACAATGAAAACCTCAAACCAAAAGAAAAGAAATCTTGATGTCTTCTGTCATGTGAAGTTTTATTTTTCCTATCTAATGCTGTAGTATTGTAGGATAAGTGCATGTTCAGATTGATTTCCCACTTTTTCAGTTATCAATGGAAATGTACCAGCTTGCTTATCCTGAGTGATCCTGAGTTTTGCATGCTCCTCTGTTTTCTTGGTGGACTTATGTTATGTCCTTAAAATGGATCAGTTACAGGACAAATGTTTATTTATGGAAAACTTCAGAGTCAGTTATGTCTACTGGTAGAGCAGATGTATTCTCTAGGAAAAAAGATGTTGTAAACAACTATCTCTGCAATCTTTCCTATGGGGAAATGTGTTCTCTCATGGACCCAATGCCAGTCTCAAGCTCACGTAGGTATTCACTGAGAAACAGAAATTCTTGTTAAGAGATTTTGTATATATTTAGAAAATAATATAAATTCTATAGAGAATGCAAAAGTGACATTAACAGAGAGCTGACTGAGCTATAAACTGCAGCACTGCACTTCTCCTGAAAATATGTTCTAATGAATGACCCCTTTTCTGTGGTGTCAGAGGCTAATTCTCAGGTAATGTTTAATTTTTGATAGGCTCATCATGGAAACCACAGTCTAGCTCTGATGATCAGGAAGTCTAGTGAGGTTCATTGCTGTTGGTATTTAGATACAAAACAACATTCCTAAATAATTCAGCCAAACAAAGAACCAACTGGATCATAATGTCAAGAGTTCTTCTGTTGACAAAGAAAGTCAATGACGCTGCAGATTTTCTGACACTTAGTGTGTTGATTGACATGAAACTGTCATTATTTTCCACCATATATTTTGAATTCTCTGGGAAATATAAAAGAGTATGCAAATATTCTCCTTCATGCTTTACAGGATATAGCATTTATCCTCCTAATACTCCAGCCAAAATCAGCACCTGGATGAAGAGCAGCTGGCTAAAGCCGAACCCATGAAAATTAATGCCAGTTGGAAAAGGGAAGCTCTCAGAACTTGCCTCTTCAGTTCATAATACCTGCCCCCAAACCCTTAAAATCCTAGTTATCATTTTCCCCCATTATCAAAGATTTGGCTCTTTTACAGGGCTTTTCATCCATGTAGTATTTCCTACTCCACTTTTTCTAGCAGTCCTTAAAGGTATACTAAGAATAGATTTACCCGACTTCCTCAAGGTATATTTTCATGCATTGCATATATATCTTCTTACATACTTGGATTGAAGGGCTTACATACTTGGTTTGAAAAGAAAATAGATCCATTTGTTGTTTGACTTTCATCTTAACTGTCACTGTCCTGTCATCCAATTTCTCTTTTCAGATTAATTATCACTAGTGTTATCATTGTTTTATCCTTGGCTTAGTTTGCTTCTTCCTTTCTATGTTATCTTTCCTGCTGCAATAATTCCCATTCAGTTTATTGATTCAATACTACCTGGTGCAGTAACAATTTTATATTTGCTCTTAACAATATGCACCTCCAGTAGAGACGAGTTACTTATTTTTTCTGACTACAGAACTTAGACATTCAGGCTTAAACTTGTGTTGCTTTACTTCTCATTTTCATCTGTTTACAACCACCTTTCTACCAAAGAGAGAGGTTATTGAAATATTGCATTTTACCAGAGTATCTGAAACACGATCTGGCAGGAGCTGAACAGCACATGCATCCATTGAGCCAGGTAGCTCCTGTGCAATGCAATTTCACAAAAGTCCTCACACAACAGAGGAAAGAGACAAGTCATACCAGTTTATAGAGTATTTTCTTTACTTCCAGTTTATTCTTCCTCACATATGTTTTAGTTTGGTAGCCCGCAGGCAGTAAGAACATATATAGAGGCCTACAGGAAAGACAGAGGGATTCTTTGTCAGGAAGTTTAGTGACAAGGTGAGGGGAACAGTTTTAAGCTGAACAAAGTGAGACTTAGATGAGAATTTAGGAAGAAAATTTTTCATGTGAAGGTGGTAAGGCACTGGCCCAGGTTGCCCAGAGAAGTCATGGCTGCCCCATCCCTGAAGGTTTTCAAGGCCAGGTTGGGTGGGGCATTGAGCGTCTGATCCAGTGGGTGGTGTCCCTACCCATACCACAAGGATCATACCACAAGGCAAAACCAAATGAAGAAAATGGGGATGATTAACAGATGTGCTTTGACGCATATTCTTTAATGTAAAGTAAAATGCTAATCTAGACATGAGATAGTCCAGACAGGCTGTTGTATATCTGTCTTTGGCGCTATTCAGAACTTGATTGGACAAGTAACTGAGCAACCTGATCTAAGTTGGCTCTCATTTGAGAAGGGAGTTAGCTGAACTCGCCTCCAGAAATCTCTTTTAATCTAAATCTAAATTACTGCACAATTTTGTGTACCCTTGATAGATAGAAGCCATTGCTGTCATCTCATTAACAGCTTTTGTACTTTCAGCGGTGCAAGTATTTGTATATAAACTGTGTCATGACTTCAATTTGTTGAATTTGTTCATATTTTCACACTTTTGTCCTTTTGCTATTTCATGGATGTACAAATTTTGATTCATGAAGCCCTTCAAACTAGTACTAGTGAGAATCACCCCCCCCCCATTTCTTCAATGCTGCAGAAACATCTTAATAAAAAAACACCGAGGAATAATTAAAAAGAAAATATTCTCCATACAGACCCCAATAACAAAAAGTGGAAAGGATTTTTAGCTCCACCTTATTTAAGAGGAATGATCAATGCCTTTTTCAGGCAACAGGACTAATTAATTCAAGTACCTAATATTAGAGCACAAAGATAAAATCTTGGGGAGCAAAGATAAACTGAAGATGAACCCTCAATGTGAGAAAATAACATTGCATACTCTTCCTCTGTACACCTGTTCTCAGAAATAACAATTTCTGATGAACTACTTCTAGTGATGCTGTATGGCCACTAAGTGTAGAGTTGCCACTGAAGTGTGATACCTTGCTGTACACTGTGAAGTAGACACTCAAAATGTGATACTATACATGAGCAAATAAGCTTGTTAAAGGCTTCTCTACTTTGCACAATCCCAAGAAAATCACAGTGCACAGTTTCCAGCTATGAAGGAAATGACCCAATATATGTTTGTATAAGCCTGCATAAGCTTAAGTGTTGTGGTATGTATAGGAATAAAAGAGTATATTCTAATTCTAAATTCTTTGTTCTTCCTTTGAGAGAGAAAATATTTTGTTAAACTACGATATCACAGCAGAGGATAAAGTGGAATACAGAAGACAATCTAATATTTTTTCCAATAGTTGTTGCTTAGCTCTTTGCTATCAGAAAACAGGCAGCCAACCATGCAAACCAGCAAGCTACTCTGACCTTATCCTCTTTGGTCCTCAGGGAGGCAGGTTGGTTTTTTTTGCCGTTGTTTTTTTTTTTTCTTTTAAGGGAAAGACATTGATTTTTTTTTTATATATGTATTTTTATTTTTTTTTACTCCTGACAGATAAATATCACAGTCACCACTAAACTGCCCTTGATTCCCTGTATTATATTCCCCAGGGAGTCCTCTGTAAGGGAAAACCAATGGTTTTGACTTTTTCAGGTGTGGATTTGCCCTTAAATTATCTCTTTTATCATCTTAACCCATACAGCATCAATAATATAAAAAAGAAAAAAAGGCAAAAAAAAAAGGCGTAAAACCACCTAGTGTCACATAAAGCTGGAAAGAACAGATTCTTCTCTTAGGTGTCCATTAGGAATTTCACATGGCAAACTTTTTTGTATTTCACTTCTATACCGCTAAGAAAAATGTATAAGCAGTAAAACGTATGAAAAATTGTGATGTAAATCTCATTCTGATTTACATTTTTCAGTTATTTTTGATCCAGAAAGTGTTGCCTTTTTGCTGTCCCACCCTTCTTTCATTCTATGTCCCATTCCTAAAAGCATCAGATGATCAGTTTAGCTAAAGCAGCTCCACTGCAGAAGGGGATAGCAAGCAGGATGGAGGAATTGACATAGATGTCCAGGGCACATTGTGACTGCACAGTTGCTTTTCGGGTCATATAGGTGCTTGGTGGAAGAGAAAGGGTTGGACTGAAGTGCTAAACATTGAAGAAAATGAATAATTTCCAATTTAAGAACAAAAAGAAGCTGAAGAGATGTGTTCAGGCCTAGAAAGCAGATCAGGGAATTGTGAGATGAGATGGCAGAAGTACCAACAATTGAACAAAGCTTTAATAATTCTGCTGTCCAAAGAATGGGTATTACCTTAGGTGCTGAGTTTTCCACAACAGACGGAATAATGAAATAAAATTCACTCTTAGAAATACTGTCTTTGGGAAATAGATTAGAAATATCTTTTCTTAGTGCTAGCAGGGATAAATGGAAGGTTGAAGCTGAAGGGTGCATGAAAAGGATGGATTCAACAGGTTTTACCATTTGGCACAGGAAGGAAAAAAAAAGAAATACATCTTTGAATATCATTCTTATGCTTTTATATTTTACTCCCCACTCTGTCATTTGATTAATGATAAATTGTGCAGATGATGAGTAATTGCTCCTACCTAACTGCGAACATTTTAATTTTTACTTTAAATATTCACAAATTAATTTAATGCTTATGTATGTGGGAGACTAACAACATTATCTAGGGCCAGACAAAGCTCAAGCAGGCTTTGTGCAAGATTTTCCACGTGACTCTGCCAGAGCAACTAAATCCTTATCTTTAATGCTCCTACTAATATTCCAAGCACAGGCTCCTTTCACTTCACAGAAGTGCAGAGTCTTAAAAAATGTGTAGAATGAAATAAAAGGAATTCACTGACATGCTAATACCATGCTAATACTGTGCTTGAGGCCAGGTAAACAGAGGTCGATGGAAGTTTGGGGGTCATTCTCCTTATATTATTGGTCTCTTATACTTGTGGTCAAACTGTTCCCAGTCTCCATCTACATAGGCAAGGTGAATGGAGCTGGAAAAATATATTTAACTGTCTTCCTTATTCCAAAAGGTTGGATAGATTCAGCTTTTTGCTCCTCAATGATTTTGCATGCATCCTTCCAAGGAAGCTGCCTTCTCAAATGTCCCTCAAAGACAGGGAGATGACAAGGCCAAATCAGGTCTTTTACAACACTCCAGGAACAGTCAGAATTCCTAAACCTCTAAAGACCATATCTACAATCTGTAAAAGACCATTTCTACAACCTGTGAAATATTTCTGCAGGGCTACTCTGTGTGACTGGTATCACTACCAGTTTTGGCATGGAATGCTGCTTACAAGGTGTGATTCAGATGTTAACAAAGTATTGCAGTGCAATTCTCCTGCAGAGGACTATTAAGATTGGCTAGTCTCTTCCTCACATAGACCTACCAGAAAGTCTCTTTACATGTGCTGCAGAAGCCGATTCATAAAAATCCTGCTCAGTGTTTGGAATCTCTAATGGGTGTAAAAGCAGCAGGAATGTGAGACCAGTATCATCCCATTAGCAAAGTTTAATCTTTTCAGTAGGAATGATTAGAGCATTGAATCAGCTACAAAGACATATTATGGGCAGGAGAATCACATGGCTGGTAATGTGAGGGGAAAAGGATGAAAGAGGAGAGATAGCATGAAAGAGAGACATATTGAAACTAGAATAACTTTGCATTCAACGAGGCTCTATCTGCCTCACACTTGGCAGCTATTTATGTATTTCCCTGTATTTCTTGAATTTATTAATGATTGAGAAAGAAACCTAGGCAATATGATATATGGTATTGTACAGACTCCATAACCAAGTCAGTCTCACCATTGCACTACTAAAGTAAAGGCAACAAGCCCTGAGCAGTGGCCAAATCAAAGACTGAACACCTGGCTCTCATTTATTATGAGTTTACAACTGAAAAAAAGTCTTGACTTTTACAGCTGAAAATTTTGTGACTTGTCCCAGCAGCTCACAATAACACCTTCCCACCCTGACCAACCCAACAGCAACAGAGCTAGGAAGAACAAAACCATTCCGGAAAGATCAATATAACAAACTTCTCATTTTTAAGTGTCTCCCCCTCCTGGATTGTGAACTCAATATGAACATTTTAAACAAAAACAAACATAAAATAGAAAATATGAAAGCAACAAACGTGTTGAGCTGCTTCCATCCACCCCCACACACGTAGTGATAAAACCAAAATATGACAGAAATATTTACTCTTGGCAGGGCAATGTAGCTTTCTCATCCTGAGGTATCACAGTCCCACAAAGCATTTTTCCTGTTAGTAACACTCTCCCCCTGACCCTCCGAGATTCTTAAATAAATCTTTGTACTGAGATGCAGACATTTCTCTCCTTGGTGTGAACCTGATTTTCCTCAGGTGGATGCCGAAAGCTTTTCTGGGGAGAAATGCAGAGGTTCAGAGTGGATCAGAGCTTGGATTTCTAGCTCTGCAGGAAAGTCTGAAACTCCAAAGCAGCATCAAGACTAAAAAACATCCCAGGAAAAGAGAATTTTGAGATCTTATCCGAGAATATAAGATCGGGGGGAAAAAACAACAATAAAAAATATCACGAAACAAATGAAAATACCCAGACCAAACCCAATTTTATCATTGCGGTGCTTCAGCATAAACTGATGAGGGATCCCAGGTTGCTCAGAGACCTGATAACCTGCTCCCAGGCTCTCTGCCATACAACTGGGTGCTTGGCAGTACCAGCAGCCAGAGCCCCTGCAAGCTTCTCACATCTGCAGCGGGAAGCCTGGAAGCCCTGGGAGCCCTGATGCGAGCTGGGTGTCCCAGGGTTGCCAGGCAAGCTGTTGGGTAGGTGGGTGAGCTGGCAGCAATCCTGCCGGGTTTCTGTCAGAAAATACGAGAAAATCTGCATGTTTCCAAAGAATATTTAAATTTCGTAAAAACAGCATTTCCCAGCACAATCACTTTTCCTCCACGAAATTTCTGTCTCTCTATTTGTTAGTGTCACTATGTTTGGGTTTTGGGGATTTCCCCCCCCCTGTAGCTGACCACCCTTGCCTTTTGTTTGCTGTCTCCAGCTTCTCATTGCTTTGAAGCACAATCTGCACAGAGGACAGTGAGGAAGTATTCGCTCTGGTGTGCCATGCCAAAGGAAGGACACAGCTTCCTTCGCCTTGCAAGTTACCCTTCTCAAACACCATATTTAAACTCTACATTAGCATGTGTATACCAGCATCCAACAAAAGGCCAGCAGAGTTAAAAAAAACTGAGTTAACATGTCCAGGTATTCCTAAATCGATTTTATAATGAATTTTGCTAAACACACACATTACTGATTTAGCAGCATTGCTCTCTGCTGTAGGGTTGACCAGAACCATGCTATTCATTCTCAGCTTTAGCAAAAGATACAATAGAAAAAACCCCAAAAACACAGAGAAAAATATTAATGTGGGAGATGATAGGAAGAGAAAAATATTGTTGAATGGTAGTTGATATTATAGTAATATAAAGCAATATGCTTCTTGAAGTAAAAAAGAGCATTCATATAAAGAAGTGATTCTCCCCTTAACTCTCATATTGACTTACATAAAGATATCATTCATCTGTGGCATTCCCCGCTAGAGGACATTATTGTGGCAAATACTGATTTCCAAAAGATTATTTCTACAAAGAGTATCATTAGAATAAAATTACAAGGAATATCAATATTCATGTTTATGACAAACTGACTACCTGCAGAAGAAAAGAATACCTTTCAAATTTTAATATAAAATAAAGAAAAAGATAGCTTGGAAAATAGGAAATTCTGATTTTGGTAACTCTGTTTTGGAAACTCCACGGCTTTGGACAAGACAATTGAATTCCCTTTGTCACAGAAACAAGGATAAACTACATCTTCTGGCTCTTTGAATGACTGATTTTGTTAATGATTTTAAAGTGCTTTGATAATGAAATCCAAATCCATAAAAAAAAGGCATTTTAACAATATTAAAGTTTTTATTTCCTTCCAAAGCATCATATGCTGACCATCATTAAGACAAAGAAATTACATATTATTTAGAAAAGTCACAGAATGCTAATCTATACGGCAGTTTTCGGGTTTCCTATTTCCCCAGCATTTGCCTATAACTTCCACTATAGGAACACTTGCTGTAAGAAGTACTGTAGATATTTAGCTCTCAAAATCATTGCTGTGGCACAATCCAATATAGATGTAGTTATACCACAAAGATTTTGATTCAGCAGACACAAATTATAGTATTTGGATGTATGTACAAACTTTACAGCAAAGGCATGGTTTTGCCCAATAAAGTTTTGGTTCAAACATCGTCACATTTCAAACTCAATTTTCTGTCTCTATTTGCTATTTATCAACAGAATCCCCTCCAAACCCACCATCCTCTGAAGGTGTCTGTGCAATAAGCACAAGAAGAAAACAAAAGCGCAGGTACTTGGACACAAAGTGGGTCAGAACCTGCTTTTATTCACTACCCTCACGCTGATCCATTCACAGTTTTTCAGTATTTTATCGCTTTTCTGGACTGTTTCATCATGGCACATACGTTGAGTTTATCTCTCATATGAGATTATCTTGTTACAGACGATCTGGTTATTGAATGGCCTCGACAAAGAACAATCTTGTTAATAGCTTGCCTGCTCAAAGATGTGTCACTTCAAATCCATCTTGTATCTGGATCTGAGCCTCACACAAATGCCCTCATCTGCAGCTCCCCTTCCTTAGACTGATGATGGTTTTTCTGCTTTGGAGTCAGATGTCTCACAAAAGACTTACTCAGCTGGTGGAATTTATTTCACATAAAAACAGTTATACAGAAGTTTTATCTAAATGACCATCATCTTTCTTTCTATAAACCTTACAGTTGCCATTTTTGCAGTTTTCCTTGAACACTATAATCTATTAAATTTTGACTGAAGTGAAAACATAGGTCAAAAACATTTTCTACGGATCCATGTATGCAGGGAAAATGATGTGAATATATCTCTTATGAGGCACCATCTCACTTAGGGAAGCTTGTGCACATGGTTCAAGGTCTGTGAAAACTCTGGGTGAACACTATTCTCTCCATATTCCCAGACACAAAGGAGACAATTAATACATGCTTTGTCCATATAGCCCAGTACACCTGCAGGCACAGGTGCTGAATTTTGGGGAGTTTTTGATGTCTGGACACTCAGACACACGCAGTCCTGCTATGATTCTGGTGTTGTTTCCCAGGATTTCTAGGAGGCTAAAACCATACATCTCCAGCATGACCACGAGTACCTAAGTTGCATATCAGCCTAAGGAGCCTTTGCATCAAGAAGTTTACTTTCACTGCTTCATTTTGTAGGTTATCTCTTATGAAGGTATAAAGAGTGATCATGTTATCAATTAGAGTTTAGATAAGATACAGGTTATATTTTGACCTAATAACAAAAGACACATTTCATTTCCATGTTATGGGATCAGGCGATATTTTCAACAAGACATCATAATTTTATTATTTGTAACAGACATAGTTATGAATCCTACATTTTGAATTAAGAATTTACAAAGTTTTGGGAAGCTCCTGTGTTTAACTTCAGTGATTCTTAAAAAAGTTCACCTCCTGTCTTACGTGGTGCATCATAAATGGGGAGAAGAGACAGGAGATGTGATCTGAAAACAAGACATTTTTGCATTTGAGAATGTGACTTACAGTCATTGGCACAACATCAAGAGGAGGTCCTGGCACACTGCAGAGGTAACAAATACATCCTCTGAAGAAAAAGAGTATCAGATGCTGCACAATGCTCAAACCTCTTCAAAGAGACAGATGGAGGGTAAATGCAATAGCCAAGTAGAGGAAATAACAAGAAGAAGTTATAATAAAGAGTTGGAAGCAACTAACACTGCTGAATGGTTTGCTGAGACCAAGATCAGCTCACTAGGAATACAGCCACATTGGTAGAGGAAACTTCATTTAAGTGAAGAATAAATGCCTGTTAGAAAAGAAATTGAAAATTGTCCCTCATAAAGGCATGGGTGTCTCCAAGTTAGCTGTGGACTTTTCAAGGTTCAGTTTAAATCAAATCAAATCTATAGAAAAAAAGTCTTTTCCGTGCTAACTATATCCATAACTTGAGTGAAGTGATGCTAAAAGCATTAGATGTTATGTTAATTTTAGATAGGCCAGTAAATTCTCATAAACATAAAACTTTTAGCCAACAAGTATAAATATATCCTAGATAAAACCCCTTCCCCTTCTAATGAGATTGCTCTTAAGTTTTATTCAAGCCTGAATTCTGAAAGAGTTGTGCTTTTACAGAGAAATGGTTAAGCTGATGTTATATACTGATAGCTTGGCTGTGGTAAATGAACCTTTTTCTATTGCACTTTGGGTGTGATTCACAAATTCAAAGACTTTTCAAAGTCCTTTTCAACAATGCTTAACTAAATTGTACTCCTTGACTACTTGTTAATGCTGTCATGAAGTCGTCAATGATGATGGCGTCAATAGACAGCTACTGAATAAATCATAGAATCATAGAATCAGTCATAGAATCATAGAATCATAGAATCATAGAATCATAGAATCATAGAATCATAGAATCATAGAATGGTTTGGGTTGAAAGCGACCTTAAAGATCATCCAGTTTCAATCCTCCTGCCATGGGCCAGGACATCTCCCTCTGGATCAGGCTGCTCAAAGCCTCATCCAACCTTGCCTTGAACAATTCCAGGGACTGGGCAGCCACAACTTCCCTGGGCTGCCTGGGCCAGTTCCTCACCATCCTCATTGTGAAGGATTTCTAATATCTATTCCACATTTTCCCCCTTCACAGTTAGAGGCATTCCCCCTCACTACATGTCGTTGTACAAAGCGTCTCTCCACCTTTCTTGTAGGCCCCTTTCAGGTACTGGAAGCTGCTCTAAGGTCTCCAAGGAGCCTTCTCTTCTCCAAGCTTGCAACCTAAACTGTCTCAGCCTGTCCTCATAGCAGATGTGCTCCAGTGCTCCAATCATCTTCGTGGCTCTTCTCTCAACCCATTCCAACAGTTCCATATCCTTCTTCTGTTGAGGATTCTAGAACTGGACATAGGACTCCAAGTGGGATCTCATGAGAGCAGAGCACAGTGAGATAATTACCTTCCTTGCCCTACGGGCCACACTGCTTTGGATGCAGCCCAGGACATGACTGGCCTGGGCTGCGAGCATGTAATGCTGACTCATGTTGAGCTTCTCATCAATCAACACCCCAAGTCCTTCTCCTCAGAGCTGCTTTCATCATTGTCCAGCCTGTATTGAAACCATGGATTGCCCTAACCCAGGTGTAGGACCTTGCACTTGGCCTCGTTGAACCTCATGAGGTTCTCACAGCCCCACTTCTCCAGCTTGTCCAGGTCCTTTTGGATGACATACCATCCTTCTGGCATGACAACTGCACCACTCAGCTTGGTGCTGACTTGCTGACTTCATCTGCAGATTTGCTGAGGGTGCACTCAATCTTGCTGTCTATAAATTAACTGGTAGAAAGTCTAACACTGATCTTCAGTGTGTTACTGATACAGGCCTTCAGGTACACAGTCCTTGTGTTAAATATCTATCATACCTTCATGAATTATAAGTTTAAAAGATAATTATTCCAACTCTAGATGCTGTGGTACCGTCTAATGCTATAATTAGAGTAAATGAATGAGATACGAGCCTTTCAGAATACAGTTTGATTAAGAATTTAAATCAGTATAGACTGAGACCACCATCCAAAAAAGCAGCTTGGCCTTTGACCCTGTTTCTGGCCGCTCTATCACCCTTTCATAACCCATTCCCTTTCGCTGGTGTATAGGTTTTTATGACCACTTGCTGAGCTAGACTAGGGAATTATTATGTGTGAAAACAAACAAACAAACAAGAATAACAAAATACCAAGCCACATAATACTAATAGTAATAAAGAATAATAGCAATGATGATAATGATAATAATAATACAATAGCAACAACAATAATAATAGTAATAAACCAACAAAACCAACAGGTTAATTAATATAATTGCTCAATACAGTTCACTATAAGACTGCAAAATAGCTGTGAAAGAACCCACACAGTTCAGAGGTAGAAATGAGGAGAAATGAGAGTTCAGGACTGCTTTTTTGGTGGCTGTGACAACACATACTGATTGAAAACGTTCATATAATTTTTACCTCACTCTGCATCCTGTAAATGTATGGCTATTTACTCAGCAATGAATACTGACCCCAGAGTTCAGAATGAATTTCAGAAGAAATAAAAGGCCCACCTTTATGTATAAGTCTGGATAACAGGATTTTGATCTCAGCATTCAGTAATTACCAAGTAACTATTCTGTTCTCATTGTAGAAACAGTAAATAAGGGATTTATTGACAGATCCCATTTTTCATTTGATGAGAAATTACAGCAGAAGAATGTATGCAAGTGTTCATGTAAGCATGAGTGTTAAGAGGAAATGTGATTCGTGATTATTTAGCATACCTTAGCCAAAGAGATTTAAAAAACAAATGTAATTTAGTATTGTCACTACAATGCCCTGGAATGCCAACTTCTGTTTTTTCTGAGAGCCTAATATTTACTCTTTTAAAGGTTTTATGTGAGTAAACAAACAAACAAACCACTTTAATGAATATTGATGATATATGGTAATAAAAGCCTTCATGATATGAACTTCACTTATGAGTAGAATGAATTTTTTTGACAATATCCCTCTGTTCATGTCCTGGCAATTCAATTTCTAATATTGATATGAACTAAGAGCAGTAGGTAGAAAACCTCACATACCTGAAAATGTATAAAAAAATAGGCAAAATAATGTGACCAAGCATTTCCATTTATTTGCCTTTTTTCCTTTTTTTCATTTTAGGCAGATGTTAAGGCAATTTGAACTCTCTCCAGGTTCATGTGCACATGAGCTGCTATTGTAAAAAGTGATTTTGTAAGTGACATATTACTTAAAAAATCCTGTGACCTCAGTAGCCTTATGATTATAAAATACTTTTCAGCACTTTCTATTGCAGAAGCAAGAGCGAGCATGTTAACATTGTCACTTGTGCCATAATCAAGTAACTAATTAAAAAAATCTGGAACATTTAACATGAATACATGGCCACCAGCTATGTAACTTGACTTTCAGATTCCATTTGCAAGCCTGACAGCTTGAAAAACATTTGTTTTATTTACAAAGTACCTACTTGAGAAAGAAGTCACTGAGACACAACAAACGTGAAATGTCAAGATATCTTTACAGTCACTTTTCTGAATATATTTTGTGTTGTACAAAAGAAATGTTTTTGCAGTATTACATCCATATCATATTAATCAGCTGAACCAGTTCTATTATGTCTTCCCTTCTGTATTTCAAACACCTTAGCGAGGCAGAACAGATTTATGAATCTTGAAAGACGTGAAGTTAAAAAGGGGGAAGAAAGCCCAAACAACCTCTGTTTACAGTGCCTGAAGTGGTAAGGCCTGAGTGTACTTGTACACAAACAAAATTAGAAGTTGCTGTTCTGAAAAAGAAGCGCTTGAAAAACACCATGGTTTAAGGCTTTACAGAACATATCATTGTACTCAGTGTAGGAGGTGAAGACAAGAGGCAATTTATTCTGCAGCTGGTTTAGAAATAAACACAGCAACGGAAGATAAGGAGTGAAAGAGGGATAAATCCTCCTGTAGCAAACTTGATGGACAGACAGGCTGCCATGAACAATGCTGTTGCCTTTGTAAGTACAGAGTGATGTGGAGATACCCTGGCATTTATACCGTAGACATGGTCCTTAAAGATTTTACACCTCCAATTCCTTAGAATTATCAGCTATCTCCAGCCTGTCACTCATCCTGGCAATCTTAGATTTCTAGCTTGCAGGCCAGGCAGATTATTGACAAAGCAATCCAGGGTGATATAATACACCCTGACAAACAACAGTGAGGAGGATTGTGTTTACCACTTTCACTGCACCAATTCGGCTAAATTAATTCTTAACGCTGAAAGTAAACTTTCTCTTGATAAGCATTCACTCTCCTCATGCTATTGTTTTGTATTGCTACCCTAGCTGGAGTAGAGTAGCAATGCATTTTGATGCATCTAATTTAACCTGCTTCGCCCTAATAGAAGTGAGAAGAAGGTTTCTCGTACAACAGCAAGCTACCCAACAGCTATAAATACAAAAATTCTGGCATACAATGGAGCTAAAACTCTAGCTTAAACAGATAAAAAAAAAAAAAGTCAGGAACATTTCAAATTTAGGCTTGCTTCTCTGTCCTCACCTTACCTACCTCTACTGGGACTGTAGCGCACACAGTATGAACTTTAAGATCACATACGGTTGAGAGACATAAGCACTGATGAAAACCTACAAAATAAAATTGGCTCTGAGATGACTTTTTCTTTTTTTTTTCCCCCGCCATGCTTTTGCCCAAAGGCATTTTTAGCTTTCTGGTTATACAGTCTGTGGATAGAAAAAAAAGGTTTTAAAGAACTGACAAACCTTTAGCAGTAGGGATGACTCTACATGATTCTAAACTTCTGAGCTGATTACTTTGGCTAGTTTCATTAAAGGGATTAATTTATGCATTCTGCATGAAAAAATCACTGATTTAGCACCCAGTGCTTCAGCTGCACTCATGCAAAGAGTGATGTCATAGAGACAGGAGAAAACATCATAGTTGCCTACTTACAACTAATCTCTTCTGTGTCAATTTTACCACACACAACAATAAAAATGTCTAAAAAAATTATGTGTCAGGAGTTCTGTTATTTACATGAGATGAAGTAAAAAAAAAAAGAAATCCCATCATTCTTTAAAGGAGGAAAGTATAAGACAGTGGATTGCTATTCATTCTGAAAACCTCCCTCATCCTTGGAAGTACTCTGACCAAATTTTGGTTCAGGTTTAGCTTTACGTTAGAATTTGCAAATTCAGGACAACCAGCCTAACCACACAACTTCTCAGTTGTTTTATTCCTGTAAAGTGGGAAATACACACTTGAGTTGCAGCATATGGAAAATGCTTTAATACCTCTTCAGCACTTAAAACTAAGTACAAAGGATGTATGTGTTAAATGCTACAGTAATTGTGCATGTGGGACCTAAACAATTTCTAGTTCAGTCTCTCTCCACTTGCTGGACCTCGACGGCAAAGGATGAGATTTCTGATCTTATCCTTAAATAATACTGCTCCGCTACATAACTTAGATCTTTTTACAGTTGTTCAAAACTTTAGCATGAAGTTCTTCTTCTGAGGAACTAGCAGGACTTTCTAGTAAAACAGAAGCAATATTGCTCAAAATTATTATTTTTTAATAATAAACATGGAGGAAAATCAAGAAAGTTTGTTTTCTTCATTGTTTTGACAATTAAGACTTTTCTGTCTAATGTACGAAGGAAAAGAACTATTACGTTGTTTGAAGAACAACTCCTCATTTATGGTTTCCTGCAAAAATTCTCATCCCACGTTATAAACAAAGATTGAAATGCAAACCACACGTAGTATGGTTATGGTCTGGTTTATGACTTCCCCCACCCAGTATCCAGGGAACAATTTGTTGTTTAAGTAAACAAACCCATTTTTTTCCTTTACCAAATACTTAGATAGTTTTCAGCCCAGAATGACCTTCCCTGTTTCCTGTATTTGAAATCTAACAATTCATGGGTTCTGTTGATATCTTATTGAGTGTCTTCCAGTGAGGGCACCTATAGGTCTTTATTTAACAGTCTCATTTGTCAGGGTGAAACTCTGAAATACCTTTCCACACTTTCCTTGGTTTCAAATATTAATTTATTGTCTTTCTGTAGCTTGGCACTGGATATTATTATCACTAATAATCTTTGCTAATAAACTTTTAATATGACTACAATTTTAAAATTTTACAAATGTGTTAAGTACTGGGAGGCCAAAGCCACTGTAAATCATTGAGATTCACTCTCCTAAGACAATTGGATGTGGCTTGGTTTTCAAATATAACTATTTTATTAGGGATAATGTTTTTAACTGAGCTAGTTACACATATACAAGCCTTTGCTTGCTGCAGGATAAGAGATGGGAATGTGACGTTACATATATCTTCTGAAATATAAGGGCAAGGTATTCCACTATTCATCTATATATTTTTTAGAAAAGTGGGGTGGTGCTATGTAACTACTCTACCTGTGGAGTCTTATGAATCTGCCAGATATTTTCGAAAACTCTCTTCAGTCTTATTAGTCACGCTTGCTATTATCAATTAAAAAGTCAGAAAAAATAAGATTCATGACCAAGTTACATTGTGCTGTGATTGCTGAAGAATTACCATTTGGTGATTCCTTTCTGACCTGACTTAAACATTAATCATAGCAGCCCAGCACATCTGAGGCAGCAAAATTACACATCTTTAAAGTGTAATTTTAATATATAGGGATAAACGGAGATGTACACGGTTTGGAAATGGATCATTTAAAGATTTTGTTTATGTTCCGTGAAGTGAAGGTAAGGGAGCATTAGTGTGATATCATAGCAGAAACCATTAGTTTGTGCTACACTAAAACATGAATTTTAAAAAAATACTTAACTTGATGACTTCACTGTTATGCAAAATTGGAACAGGGTTAAGTCTTTAAAAATTCTGCCACCTTAACAGTAGCATCTACAATGGGGTTTGGCCTCTGAAGAGGTCGCAGGTATAAAGGGCAGATATTCTGAGATGATGAAAAATCCTGCAAATTACAACAAAGGAAATATAACCTTGACTATACTGGATGCTGACAGAAAGCAAAACTGCCTGAATTATAACAATGATAATTTGTTAATTTTAATTATTTATAAGGAGATGACGGCCAAGTTCCCAAAAATCTTTCTATTAAGAATTCTCAGTATAAATCTCTCTGAAATACTGTAATGCTACTTCATCTCTGCTGCCAACTGCGCTGGAACACATAAAGCCCCTCATTAGTTCACGCCTCTGCTTACAAGGATTGCTTTAACAAAGGGATCTAGTGTGTGCTAATGACTCTTAGAATTAAGATATGGCTGTGGCAAAACAATAAATACATCTATCTTATTAAAATGATTTGGTAACAGCACTGCAGATTTGCTTTGTGTTCGCTTTTCTCCACACGCATTTTATTTCAGGCAGAAAACCGGGGATGCACTCCAGAGAAACACATAATGAGGTCAGATGGAAAATCTTGTCTTGTTTCAGATATGAATTCAATCCATCCCTTCTTGCATGTGAGACAATATGCGCAGAAGAAAATGCTGCTGACATGTTTTAACTTCACTGACACTGAAAATGTTTTCTCCTCAGCTGGTGCTTTTAATCTTCATCTGAAATATCATATAAAGGATTACTGGAGATGGCCATAAAATCAGTTTTTATTTACCCATTTAACCTCTGCTTTTCAGCTACTGCTCACTTAGCACCACTGCTCAAAATCCTTTTGATAATTTTGTCAGCTAATTCACATCTAGCAAAGTGTAGGAAAAAAATGTGCTAGATGTAAGGTTGTCACCTTTTCTATTACTATTCTAAACTCCTGGGGGGTCTGCAGATTTTACAGGGAAAAGGGCGGGGGAAGGGCTCGAAAACTCTGGAAAAGAATACTGGTCTTGTAGTTAAAAAACGGGAGAACTGGAGTTCACCTGTCACAAGCAGGTACTTTGGTTCAAAACTATTCCCTAGAGCCATGCTTTGCTATTGAGCATAAGTCAGAACAATGTGTCAAGACTTGGAGCACAGCTCTTCAATGTCTAACACAACTATTAGAGAAAGAGCTAAAAAAAATTCAGTTGTCAGCATAATTTGAGTTTAAAATGATTTTAAAGGAATGTTTAATTCCTAATTAGCCTATTCAGTGCATTATAATGTACATTTATATCCAGCAGTGAAGGAACCCAGGGTAACCTTTTTATGTAGTGTACCTTGTATGCTATGTAACTGCCCATGGAAAACAAAAAGGATAGCTAAATTAGCTGTGGCCTTTAACATGCACAGGTCACATTAAAGAAACTACTATATTAAAAAAAAATATAAAAAATTGAACCACGCTTCACCAAAAGGGAGCATTTTTCTATATCTAGCCCTGCTAAAATGTGTTTTACCTCTGACTGTAGATCAAGGCTGTTAAGCTTCTGTAACTCATTTTTGGCTCTTTTACGGACTCTGTTTTAGTAACGTCTAGGTGACTCATTGTGTTGAATACATATGCTTTGTTTTCCATATGGTTGGTTACGGTACAAGGAATTATGTTACTTGCCAGCGTCATGAAGATTTTGCAGAAGGCATGGGGCTCTAGTCCATGGTCCACCCTGGTAGTCAAACCAAAATGTCTTTCTCCTCTCCATAGGAACAACACCACCACATTTCTTAAGAAAATCCACTGCAGTGTTAAACAATAAAAAAAGGAAGATGAGTGCTGTAAGATACAGCGTGAATGTCAATTACCACATCGTCCTTAATATTTGTGAATGGTTTATACATCTCTGCTACAGGAGGCTATAAGAGTAAAGGGAAATATTCCTTGAGTCCTACCACCTTAGAACTGGGAAATGCTATTCAGGTCAAGGGCTGAATGTCACTGCCCATGATTTTCACAGCAGTGTAACCCTGACTCTGCAGATCTTCCAATTATAGGTATTTTCAGGACCTCTCTGAACTTTTCTGACTAGACTCTTTGCAAGGAGACTTAACTGTGAGCCAGAGCCTGAACCAGTCTAAATTCAGACAGTGGCACTGAACTTGAGTAAAGGTGAGTACAAATGAAATGCTTTAGAAGTGCTGGTTCTGACAATTCCAGACACTGTCAATTTTTATAGGGCATAAACATTCGCATTCTAGTTTTCCCCTTATTTATTTCTAACTAAGTATGACAAAAATATTATATTAGCAACAATTGGCACTGCTCTAGGGCTTTTCATAGCACAATTAATTTTTAAGTTAAATAATATAAAAAATAAAAATCTCAGATCCCATATAAAAGATAATACTATGATAAAAAAAAGAAGAAAATACCACACTGACAACATTTATGCAGAAAGCAAAAATGAACAACACTCATTTTTATACCCTACAGCATTTATCTTATGAGAGAGAACAATTCTTGGAAGAAAAGAGGTTTGCCTGTCACCCTATCAAAAGCAAAATATGAATTACTATATTTAAAAAACATGTTGCAAATGGGCTGCAAGATTAGATGTAATACGAGATTGAAATTATTTATCTTAAAAATAATATCCTCTACATTGTATTTTCTATGAGAGTTAAAGATTAGCTGCTTGTAAATAAACCAAGGATAAAAATGTGAGTTTGATCCCAAGAATAGTGGAAAGGTATGAAAAGGCAGGGTGAATAGGAAAAGAGCCAACAATCGTACCATCCGCCAACCACAATGATGTTACTTTATGAATCCATAAATTTGCAAGTGAAAATTGTACAGCTTTTTCTTGGATTTCACAGCTGTGCATTTGCAGCTTAAAAATATGTAACTTTTTTTTTTTTTTAAATTGTGCACAAGTGTTTGTGGTTGTCAGCTAGATGTTCAGTTGCTGCAGGGAAAAAAAATCAGAGTGGCAAAGCCCACATCAAGAGAGTCTCATCTGGTTGCTGAGCTGGAGATCACAGCCCAGCTGATTAAGTTGTCTGTTAAATGATGGAGCAAAAGTGTTTTGATTATTAAATGGTGTAAACTGATCAAAGCAGTGCAAGACAAACCTTTTTTGGCACAAGCTAACGTGCCTTTCTCAATGAGCAGGGAAGTTCTTCAGTCACAAAATGTGAACTGCTGTGCATGATAACAGAATTAACTGTTTGCTTACTGAAAAATAGAAAGTGCTTAAGGATTTATTCTGAAATACAACAACCCTTTTTCTGTAGGAAAAAACAGAAGTACAGGCCTCATCTATTCAGAAAAGGGTAAAATCCAGGTACAGCAGCTATTATAGAGAAGGCTTTTTGTCTCTCTGAACAGAAATAAACTGGTTTCTTCGATAGATACATTCTTTTTTTTTGTACTTTTATTTGCTCTAAACCTTTAACAAAAGATAAACATGAGATCACGGGACAGCATTTTTTGGAAGACATATCTTCAAAAAAATAAAATCTAATTTTCTCC